>NC_045541.1:55730307-56010307 GCF_009769535.1 Thamnophis elegans
TTCAAGAGGCAATTGGACTTTCTGGTTTTACTTTGAAGATGTTTTGCTTCTCATCCAAGAAGCTTCTTCAGCCATTTGTGAGTAATATGAGTAGTTTGAATCAGTAATATTGTGGTACGTAGAATATATACATTGTGTGTGTTTGTCTGTGTGTGTTTGTGTGTGTGTGTGTGTGTGTGTACACACAGACACACACACACACACACACACACACACATATCTCACGGGTTGCCACAAAGAAGAGGGAGTTAAACTATTCTCCAGAGCAGCTGAGGGTAGAACAAGAAGCAATGGGTGGAAACTAATCAAGGAAAGAAACACGTTAGAACTGAGGAGAAATTTGCTGACAGTTAGAACAATTAACCAGTGAAATAACTTGCCTCCAGAAGTTGTGAATGCTCCAACACTGGAAGTTTTTAAGAAGATGTTGGATAACCATTTGTCTGAAGTGGTGTAGGGTTTCCTGCCTAGGCAGGGGGTTGGACCAGAAGACCTCCAAGGCCCCTTCCAACTCTGTTATTGTATTGTATTCTATACATATACATTAACTGAACATTTGTTGTATGTTTGCTAGGATTGGCATTTAACTGCACTACTGGAGTTACTATTCAGGGCATCTGCAGTTTAGATGGTGGTTGCAATCTTATAATCAGAAGCTCATAATGCGTGCAAAACAGGGGTAGGGGTTTCATTATCTTAATTGTTTTTATTTTTAATTATTTTACCACCCAGAGTCCCTTGTCGAGGTGGGCGGCCATACAAATTGAACGGCTCCATCGCTGTGAAGTTTTTGCAAGTCCCTCAAGATTTCGCTCCGTCATCAGACTTGGGACCTCCAAGGGAATGGTGAGCTGTTGAGGTGGCTCCATTGTTGTCAATATATGACACATATCTCCTTGGCTTTTTAAATTTGTACTATTAATGTTTTAATTGTTCATTGTTTTTTATATTACTGTTGCTGAGCATTTTTATTGCCTACCACCCAGAATCAGATGTTGTGAGATGTGAGGCTATATAAATATGATGAATAAATAAATAAAGGGAGTGACTGCAGCTGCCATCCTAATATTTTATTCCCTCCCACTTCTCCAAGGACACCCAACTATAGTCCCCACCAGAGAGAACTGTTAAGTGTTGTATTCCAAAGCATCTTTGAGATAAATGAAACTTTTCCCAATACAAGATTAGCTTCACAGCCTAAATTTTCAAACATTTTGTATAATTTATTCTTTGGTTACAGATTTGTAGATATATTGATATTGTTCTGCTTTAAAGGTAGTCTTAGTTCTGACAATATCCTACTTTTAAAATAAACTAATTCACAATGAAAATAACACATGTCAAGAGGAAATAACAAGAAATATTTATAAAAAAAACTACAAATGATTTGGTTTACATTTTTGGAAAAATGTAAGCAGACAGATATGAAACACGGTCTTTGGGATTTTTTTACTAAGAAGTGACCAAAACAGCAGTCAAAAGGTTAGTTTCTTTATGCATATGTCTTTGAGAGACGCACTAAAATATTTTCCACTTTACAGTAAAAGAAGGGAGTAAAGAAGAATGGAGGATTTTTAAAAAGGTGAGATTATCATTTCAAATCAGAGTTACATTCTTACTATCTAGTAAGGAATTCTGGGTCTCTATAATAAGGAACATCTGGCTCAGTTTATAATGCCTTGGTAAAGCCACACTTGGAATACTGAATCGTTTTGGTTACCACAATATAAAAAAGATGTTGAGACTCTAGAAAGAGTGCAAAGAAGAGCAACAAAGATGATTAGGGGACTGGAGACAAAACATATGAAGAACGGTGCAGGAACTGGGTATGTCTAGTTTAATGAAAAGAAGGACTAGTGGAGACATGATAGCAGTGTTCCAATATCTCAGGGGCTGCCACAAAGAAGAGGGAGTCAAACTATTCTCCGAAGCCCCTGAGGTTAGAACAAGAAGCAATGGGTGGAAACTAATCTAGGAGAGAAGCAATTTAACACTAAGGAGAAATTTCCTGACAGTTAGAACAATTAACCAGTGCCTCCAGAAGTTGTGAATGCTCCAAAGCTGGAAGTTTTTAAGAAGAGATTAGATAACCATTTGTCTTTAATGGTGTAAGCCTAAGGGGTTGGACTAGAAGAACTTCAAGATCCCTTCCAATTCTGTTATTCTATTCTATTCTATTCTATTCTATTCTATTCTATTCTATTCTAATATGTTTCTGAACTACAATTCCTAGCCACCCCTCCAATGCTGACAATACTGTGAGATTGTTCTTGAATAAGTGGAGAACAACAATATATTTTACCTGTAGATTATCACAAATGTTTTTAAAGTATGAGAGAGTAATTCCTCTTATTGTTCACTTTCAAGTAATGTTTTCAATAGACTGTGAAGCCAAATGGTGCCCAGCATAACAGATTTATAAAGATCCAGAAACTACTTAAAATATATATCCCACTGAAATCTATAGCGCGTAGAGCTGGTTTATATATGTGTGCACATCATTTCTCAACATGATGATTTATTGATTCCTCTGTAAAGCATCTCTACTGTTTTAACTGTGATAGTTCATTCACACACCAATGCCATTAAGTGATGTATCCATGCATGGATTCCTGCTAAACATATTAGTTCAGACAAATTTGCCCATGTGTTTAACTTGAGAAAGTTTTGTGCTCATTACCAATGTTAGATAAGGCTATCCCCTTGAAACATATGGAATTGGCAGGGGTCTTGAAACATGTAAAAAGAGTTTCTTGAGTGCTAACACTTCTTAGGAATTAATTATTATGACAATTGCCTCAGAGCACAGGTGTCAAACTCACAGGCCAGATGTGTCATGTGCTGGCCATCCCCCCCCCCCCGGTTTAGTGAAGGGGGAGAAAGTTGTGATACATCACATGACGACAACATGATGCCGCGAATTTGACACCCCTGCCTCAGAGAGACAATGCTGCCAAAGAGAAAAATGCAGAAACCAAAACTGAATTCCTAAATCATTATGAAAATGAGATTACTGCAAGATGCTGCTCTATCAGTAACTTATAGGTCCATGGATTCCTTGAAGGGTAGTTTTTGCGCAAACAGTAGCATTTTTACACTAAGCTTACCGCATGATTGCTCTTAATGCAAACTTTGTTCCAGCATCATTTGGGGTAAAGCAATGAATATAATCTTAGAAATACTTGTATCAATTGCCCAGTAAAAACCCTACATTTCTCACAACTACTGAGTTTTGAGCGACTATGCATGCTGCATATGTCTGGAGAAATAACAAATGTGTGCAGCTAGCACCTAATTTGCAATAATATTGAAGTCCCCCCATGATAACTCATTTACTCTTATAATAAATATATAAAAAAGACAAATTGCTACATTGAACATGCATTTTCTTCACTGCATGGAGCTGCTACCCCAGGGAGAAAGCCCTGTGCTGCTAACTAATAGTAAATCCTTTGGAAAATCATGTGTCATAATGATGGACAATCACGGAAAGAGTATTAAATAGATTTAGAGGTTAGATACTCAATGAGAACAAAAGGAACTCTTTGCAAACTCGCACCAATCAGGGCTGCCTTGACGGTGTGAAGATTAGCACCAAATCCCAGCCTGAAAGAAAAAGGTTCATTATGAGACAAAACAACAAAGGGTTTGCCCAAAGAATCTTACTCTGCATTGTAAGTAGAGGGTTATCATATTACCATGGTGATTCTTTAAGGAACAATTAACACCTGGGGAATCGCCCTACAACCTCTTCCACTCTAAAGCCAACTGGCTCATTGGGCTGCGGAAATATATAAAATACAGTGGTCCTTATTCTTAAATTTTTGTTTATTTTTTATGTAAAATTTTATTGCTTTTGGGTGTTTAATTGTAGGCTGCCTAAAGTCAAGTAAAAGTGAGAATGGGTGAATAAATATAAACTGAACAAATAAATACAATGAATAAATAAACTATAGATGGTGCCACTTATACCCGGATCTATGAAATAATATGTCATGTACACAAAACTCTGGACCGATTTAGAAGGCCAGTAGCCTATTCAAGTAGTGATCCTGATCTCATATGAGCTCTTGGTCTTCTGGAAAATTCCTTTTGCGAAATGAAAAAAATAATTTGAAAAAGTGATGCCAACACACTGGACAAATAACACCTGAGTTCCCTGAATATCTGAATCTGCTTAGCATCCCCAAATGTTAAGTAATGGTTTATATTGTAAATGAGATACTGGTCACATTGGTTGGAATTGATGGTTTTCAAGTTCAACTGACAGTTTCTTTTCTCAGATTTCAATTAACAGAGCATATCCTTTTGTTTTCTGTAAAGCATTAGGTATACTGTTGTTTTCAATGGTATTTTAACATAGTTATGTAATAGAAGAGAGCTGGTGTAGCGGTTAAAGCACCAGGTTAGAAACTAGAAGACTGTGAGTTCTAGTCCTACCATAGGCATGAAGCTAACTAGGTGACCTTGGGCCAGTCACTCTCTTTCAGCCTAGTTTCAGACAAACCATTTCTGAAATCTTGTCAAGAAAACTGCAGAGATTTGTCCAGATAGTCAATACTGATTTGAAGGCAGCAAACTATATTGTATTGTATTATATTGCCTTGTGTTGCATTGCATTGTTATTCTGTTCTGTTCTGTTGTTCTGTTATGTTCTGTTATAGTCTAGTTCAGTCACACACACACACACACACACACACATACATACATACATACATACATATGTAAGTACATACATACATGAAAATATATACATATACACATACTGTATACATTTGTTAGATCACTCATATTCAAAGCTTTAACTTATAAAACTAGCTATCCAATTTCAAACTTGAATTTTCTCTCTTTTGGCGAGTTGAGGATCTCAAATATTCATAAACATTATTTCTGCTTTATAACTTAGCATAACATGCTGTTTACAGAAAACCCATACAGAGAAATTTGCATAGCGGCGGACTAAAAATCTGGGGAGAAAAACTGTAAAAGAGCATATGAAATTCAATAGCTTTGCATTTTAAACTGTTTCTCTAAATAATCTAAAACTAAAATAACTGCATTTGGAAAGTCACTGAAAAGGGAGGAGTAAAAGGAAAAAATGACAGAGCAAGGTTAAATCCCACATCTTCATCTGTTTCTTCTCTCTTGCAAAATTGCTGCTTCTCAGTAGCATGTGCCAGACATGTAGTTTCAAAAGGCCAGGTAGAAGCAGGTATAAAAGTGTAAACATACATACATACATACATACGTATGTACGTCTGTGTGTGTGTGCCAGAAAAATATTATAGTAATTTCAGAAAAAAACAGTATTAGGGGAACATAATCCTATTTACAAAGGCGAATGGAAGGAAGACATGCATTTCTTTAGTAACACGAATCAATAATCACTGAATCATTTGATTCAGAATGGGAAAAGGGAGGGAGGAAGGAAGGAAGGATGGAAGGAAGAATTCACATACATACATATTCTGTATAGTTGAAAATGGCATGAAGTTTCAGACTGGAAATACAAAAACAAAAACAAATACAACTGAACTAAGCCCATTATACGTGGCAATCTCTATTATACTAACTTTGTCCTTGAAAAGTTACATTATGCTTATTATTCATGAATAAATGTATGGGTAGATGAAAGATACCAACAGAGAAGCATTTGAGAAGCCAGTCCTCCAACTTAGGTGTCCTGGATGCGGTGGTAGAAATTAATTTACATGCCCTTCAAAATGCCATGGGAAGACATGCCACGATGCATCATCCACATTGATTTGGGTTTTGAACTCAGACTTTTCTATTCAAAATGCAAGAGTGGGGTAGTCATTTCTGTGGTCAACAATATGTATTTTCCTTATTAATAAGGGTTGAAAGTTTCTTGAGTTGAGCTTGAATACCCCATGCGGTTTTCCTGGCAACAATGTCAAAACGATCTTCCATAGTTTTCTGGGATTTCTTCAAATTCCCAGTTTAAGTTAGTCAGTTTATAGCCTTGGGACTTTCTGGTGATTTTTTCATCCAAATACAAATCATATCCTGCAACAGTTCCTTCTTTCTAGAAAGGGGAATTCATAAGTTTGCTCTCCTTTTCCCTACATGAAATCCTGTCTCTGCAGATTTCTTGACATTCCCTCCCTCATATCTCTGTTTTGTTTGGAAACAAATTCTAAGATCTATATGCCTTGTGTGTTTCTGTACAGCATCTGACACATCTTTTTGCAATAAATGTTCAATGCTAGCAGAATAAAATAAAAGTAGGAGGAAAAAGACAGCCAGGATTTGGCTTTAGATGTATCTGGCAAAACTATACTGTTGAATATCCCATAAGATGTTTTAATCAGTAGAATAAAAATGTAAAAGTTTCTTTCCCAAAATTTAGAATTCTCCTAGGATCAGACTTTCCTCCAAAAATCTTGATTCTCAGAAGTTTGCAACTAACTCAGGCTGGGGGAAAAAAGCTTTACTAATTTGCACTTTTAAGAAGAGAGAAGCCTTTTCTTTAGCCTTCTCATTTGTTACCAAGATGCCTTTCACTCCTGTCACAGTTACTGGGAAATGCAATGTTGAGCTCACGCATGAGGCTTCTTGATGTATTGGTATGGACTGAACTTCAAGTGGACGGCTGCGTACAAAGGTGTGGTTATTATGAATCATTTATTAGCCAAGCTACAGCTTAAAACAAATGCTCACTAATGCAAAGGAGAACTTGACTTTGGAAATACTGCACTGTGTTGTGCTGACTGTATATTTTACAGATACTCGCTGTTTTACCATCTGAATACATTTTTCAGGGGCCCTCTTTTGTCATCCTACAGTCAGTGAGTGCCAGACTTCCACAGTACACTTTCAAACGAACTGAAGATGTGGTTCTTATAGCATGGAGATTGCCATATGACATAAACAATATACCTATATATACTTACATTGTAATCAAACAAAGCTACCGGTAGTAACTTTGGTTGTACAAATAGTTGACAAACAAGTAAAGGGCCAACTTCAATTATAATTTAAAATCATGCTCACTTTAAACAAAATCTTAAACATAAAAGTTGAACTACTTTCATTTATGGCTAGATAATCCATATTAAGTTCAAATTCTGTTTTATGTGAGGAGTGTAACTAATGTTGATGAATCTTGAAACAGGCCCTTATCAATATCAAGTCCTATTTCTAAATTTCAGAATGTGATTATTATTATTTTGGTTATATGTAGCCCTTTAAATTGTGGGAGTTATTCTTCAAAAGCACTGGAAGAAATGTTGCCTAAAGTATGCAAAATGTTGCCCAAGAGCTGTGTTGGCTCAGTGGTTAGGATGCAGTACTGCAGGCTACTTCTGCTAATCACCAGCTGCCAGAAGTTTGGCAGATCGGATCTCACTAGGCTCAAGGTTGACTCAGTCTTCCATCCTTGCGAGGTGGGTAAAATGAGGAGCCAGACTGTAGAGGGCAATATGTAGACTCTGTAAACCGCTTAGGGAGGGCTGTAAAGCACTGTGAAGCAGTATATAAGTCTAAGTGCTATTGCTAAGTGCTATTGCTAGCCTTGGTTATGTTTGCTTTCCTTTCCACCTAACCAGGAGACTAAACAATCCTGTTCTCTATCTTGATACATGGACTCTAGGAGTATAGAGAGTAAGCTCCTTCCAGTTGTGTGGATGAGTCCTATTCCTGACAACTTCCTATGTTTATTAATTTTCTTTTCTAGTATAAATATCAAGTAAAGCAGCCCTATTGAAGCCTCTTGCAGTCTAACAATGTGTTTCTAGTTTCCATCTGGACTTTCCAGTGTCCTATCTCAATGTGAAATCTTAAGACTTCCTAATGCTCATTCCCACATTTTATTCCAAACTTGCGTGTGCTTCCTGAATTCTTTACAGGGGACATAAAAATTAGAGTATTTTTTAAGCTATGAAAAGAAGCAGGGTAGCATTGAATTCTCAGCAGAATTGGAATGATTGTTTCTTGATTTTTGTGAAAGCTTTTGCAAGTTCAGCTCTAACTAGTAAGGAATTATTATTGCAATCTGAATCTCTATCTCTCGTTTTCTACATCAAAAAAATAATCTCTTGAAAAATCAAATGATGTTTTAAAAATAGATGGAAAGCAAAGCAGATATGGGCAGGATCCCTGGCTAAGCTTTATTCGTATTGGCATATCAGTGTTTAAAAAACAGACACCATCTTACTGTGCTAAAACAGCTGCTCCTAAAGGCAACTCCAGCCATACTTCTCTCCCTTCTCTTCATCTTCCTCATTTCCTTTCACTCCCTAATCCCTTTGTGGTAAAGTTCAAAGTTTCCTCATAGATAAGGCAAATGGAAGTTTCTACATAGACAAGGCAAAAGGAAGAGTGAAAAAAGCTTAATTTGCATGAGGATATTAACAACCTTTATAATACAATTGTATGACTTCAATTTTAATGACTGTTCTGACAGTATTAACAAAGATCTGGGATCAGAAGCTAAAGTATGGCTACTGTCAGAGTCCCCAGGTCATAACGGTGTCCTGGGAAACAAAAACTGCTTCAGTAAGTCATAGCAATGAGCTCATGGATCAAAACATTCCCAGCTTGTCATGGCTACCTAGAAAATATTAAATATGGGGGGAAATTAGAAGAAAGAGAACAGATGGAAGTCAGGGAAGAAGGCATTCCTATAGGAGTTAGATAGAGAGCATTCAGAGTTTGACTGGTTTAACCTGATTTTTACCGTGATAGGCTGGACAGATATTCCTATAATACTTCCAGTGCAATTATTTAGCATTCTGTATCACCAGGGGAGATGGAGAAGTAATAAAGAAGGATTGGCAAGGGGAACTCATAAAAAACAAATTGCAGCATCAACTTGGTATTAATAATTCTGCTAGGCAACATGCTCTTGCTTATCGGAATAAATCTTGGAAGTTTTATGGCCAAGGAAATACAAATTGCAGATCACATTGTCAAATATACAACACAAACTTTATTTGGCAAACATAACCTCAGCGCAAGCTGATGAATAAATGGTTGACATGACTAGAGAATAAAGGATAACACAGAAATAAAGAATGAGGGGGACAGAAAGAGGGAATGGTAAAAGGAAAATATTCTAACTAGAAATCCAACTGAGTTAAATGAGAAATCCAAATGAATGTCCAAAAGATGCAAGTTTAAGACGAGCGACAAAATGAAAAAAATTGAAAAAAGATTTTGGAGTCAGTCATCTATTACATGATCCCTTTCATTTCTACATCAAATAGGGAACCAAATTCTATCATGAAGCAAACCACATTTGGAATGTGGAAATCCACTCTTTTCTAATTATTTTTATATACTTAATAGCTTTTTAATGTCTGTATTGCATTGTGATGATGTTTACTTTTATAGTTTTCCTCACTGATATCGTGTGATTTCTAGTATTTTTAGGTATGTCTCCCAGAGGTTTTTCTACAAACCTTAGATGTAGTATACACATTTTTGGAACACACAACTATACATAGTAAACCCAGATTTAATAAATATTGAGAAAAATAAAAACAGCAGGAGGAAAAGGAACAAGATTCTAAGCTGATTTAAAAGCACAAACATGATTTTAAATTAAAATAGCTGTAATAGTAGAACAATATTGACCTGCTATCAAAAGAAAGCCCTGTGACTGCTAAAGAGCATATTCCCAAACCTTGGTACTACCGATAACATGGATTCAATGACAGGCAAAATCAGGAAATGTTATTTGCATATAATTTTGCAGCTCAGGACTGCCCCCACTTTAGTCCTCAGATTGTTCCTGCTCAAACTATTATTCTTGCAAGTCCTAAAATGATGATGAAGAAGATGATGATTTATATTGTAAATTTGATTTAGGATGCAAGTCAAGTGTCAGTAAGATTTTCCTTTATTTTATCCTCACATCAACTGATGAGGTAGAGAAATAATACGATTGACCCAAATTGCCTACTCAATTTCTACAGCTACAGGTACAGTTCAATCCAAATCTCATTTGCTATTATATCAAATGAATCTCCACTGAATCTTTTTAACATTGCTGTTCCGTGTCAGATGTCCGGCACTAGACTTGCCAACAACTATCAAACTTTGCAACTTGGAATTGTTATAACATGATTGGTAGGTATTCCAACAAGAGGATGATGAATATGATCCTAAAATAAGATTGATAATCCCGAGGCCAAGGCTAATTACAAAATTAGCCGGAGCCTGCAGCTTCCATAATATCTGCCTGTTATCTTGAAATTGTCTAGAATCTGAATATTAATACTCCAAAGAGATATTCAAAGCCATTTCTGTTCTTCAGTAGATTTGAGGATCAGGGATTGGATGTAGGGTTGACTCTACATTATCCATAAATATACTGTCCGTCCATCCATCCATCCATCCATCCATCCATCCATCCATCCATCCATCCATTTAGCTATCTAGCTATCATCTATGTCATGTCATGTGAAAGAATCCAGGGACAGAGCCTTTTCTGCTGTGGTATCTGCTCTTTAGGAAGTACCTGAAGAGGTTGCTCTGTCACTGAGCTTGGGAAACAGTAGTGATAGGCTTCCAATGCTTATACTGAATTGAAAGTACTGATTCTATTTATCTGTTGATTCAGATTATATTTTGTGTTTAACTGAATTTTTAAAAAATTATCTGAGTTTTTAAACTCTTTTAGTTTGGTTGCATGGCTAAGGTGACTAGATTTTCAGATTGGTAAAGAGGGACACCTTTGACCGGGGCGGGGGGGGGGGGGGGGCTTGATTAAAAATTTTATACGGAGCAACAAAAATGTTCATATAACGCAAAAATAGTATTGTAATTTTTTTTTATTTCAACATAACTACAATTTACAAATATAAATTGTAACTCTTGCCAAACATCAACATTTTGAACACGTGACCATGAGGATGCTGCAACAGTCGCTAAGTGTGAAAATGGTCGCTAAGTGTGAAAAATAGTCATCAGTCACTTTTTTCAATGCCATTGTAACTTTGGTCACTATACCACTTTTCTTGCCACAGTTCTTAAGTGAATAACTGCAGCTGGTATTTTGTATTTTGTATAGAATTTTTTTTTAAATAGTCTAAGACAATTTAAAAAAAGAATCCACACAGAATAAAGCTATTTTAAAAAATCATATGCACAATAAATAAAATATTATTTTAAAATTCGTTAAAAAAATAAAAGAAAAAAACCCAGCTCACTTACCAGCAGGCACAAGTCAATCCAGAATGATGTAGATGTTAATACAAAGAACTGATCAAATTAAAATGGTGAAATTAGTCAGGGAAATATTTTTCAAAGAAAGTTTGCCACCATTTTTTCTTCCACACGAGCCGACTGCCAACCTCCGTGCCCCTCCCCTCCAGAAAATCCAGGAAGTAACATTCGCAGCCCCTCTAGCCAAGCATTTCCTGGAGCTCTATGGTACTTGTTCATTTTTCTTATAAAATGAGGTAAAAGGGGCGCGGGGGGTCCGTTTTCTTGCTTTAAAGTTTTAATATCTTCAATGAAAGTACTGAGACAGAGAGAGAGGTTAGACAAGGTGTTTTTTGTCTTGCCCCGGTTAGGATTTCTTAAGTAAATCCACTGGGCTTTCAACATGAAGCCAGAAAATCGGGACTTTTTTAAAACGGCCCGGGACACGGGACAAATTGTTATAAAGCGTGACTGTTCCACTGAAATCGGGACGTCTGGTCACCTTATGCATGACTGTTGCCTTCGTTTATATTTTTCATCATTCCTGCTATTGTTTTTTAATGATTGCGAGCTGCCCAGAATCACATACATGAGATGGGTAGTCATACAAATTGAATAAATAAATATTTCTACCAGTTGGCAGAATTTACTACTCTAGGGAACTTGGGAGAAAGGCACAGGCTTGCTCTGTATAGATTTCAGTAAAAGAAAATATGAGATAATCAAGGTACTGCTTCTTTGAACTTGTCTACATTCTGCCTTGCATACACACATGAACCTACACTCAAGGTAATTGCATGGTAATGTAGCTCTAAATCAACTCAAATGTTGGATTCGAGTGGCCTTTTAAATTTTGTGCAAACCAGGTACAGTAGGCCTATTCTACCACCCTTGTACGGACTGCTGCTTAAGGCAGGGCAAGGCATATGAATGATACATAAGGATGAGCTACAGAAAAAGATTTAAAAGATGTCAGTTAACAAGAGGCTATTGAAGCAGGGCCTGGCACAGGATGATGAAAGCTAGTAAAAAAAGATGCAGGAAGAGTGCCTGAGAAGTATAAGTCAGCATCTGTCATGAAGCTCCCTTACAATCGGTGGTTCTCCTCATGGTAGAAGAAAGGCTATTCAATAATACCAGCTAACACTGAAAGAAGTACAGCTGCTGCCACTGGTAAATCTGCACAAAGAACAGATATTCCAGAAAACTCACAAATGAGGACAAAGTGAAGAAAGAAATATTCTGTAAGTATTCATTACAATTCAGGATGTCACTATTAATCAGTGTCTTTGGCTTTGTCATCAGGAGAAGGGATAGATTTACAAAGATCATTTGTTACTTAAAGGAAGGAAATCTACTCAAAAAGTATGCCCTGAGAAAAGGGTAAAACACTCCAAAAGTCACATTTGGATGTAGCAATACAAAATATAACCTGGGAATTAATGTGCAATACACAAAAAGTCATACTGGATAACCAAAAGAAAAGCAGAAACAAGATTGCATTTTTGCTTGAGCATTTAATCTATAATTTGCATATTGTTGAAGGACCACATTTAAAAAAAATCATTTGGGTGTTCTCAAGCACCCCCTTTACATCTACGAGACCTTCTGGTTTAAAGTTGTGATGACTCCCCCAATGCTTCCCCAGATGTCAGTTCGGAGGAGGATGAATCAGTTCCAGGCACTTCTGAAGGGGAGTTAGTCAATGGCTCCAAGCAGCCATCTGAGAGGGATTTGGTTGAAGCACAGCTGTAGCAGGACAGTCCTGAGGTGTCAGGTGGAGAAAGTACGCAGCTGCAGCCAGTTGGGGATGAGAAAGAGGATCTGCCTTCTATATGTGATCCAAGAACACGCAGGGCAGAGAAAAGGAAGGAGCAGGGAAGGCCAGCCAGATTACTCACATGGAGAAAGCCTCGCCCTTCTTGATGGGCTGCACTAGAAGCTGGCTATTTAGCACAGCAGACAGATGGAAGGGATGCTGGGAACAACATGTTCATTTCCAAGCTGTGTGTTTTCCAGTTGTTGAAATTCTTGTCTTGCTTTGGACTGACACTGTGCCTTATGAACTCTGGATTACTATTATTTGCCTCATGAACCCTCTTGTATTGTGGATTTAATTTTGCCTGGTGGATTTATTTTGATTGGGAAACTTTCAAGTGTGTTGTGGACTCATTGGTCATTGTTCTGTGGACTAGCATCGGTTTGCTTGTTGCTGGACTTAATTGGGACAGTTTTGGGTGTTTGGTGAAGGGACTTGAGGGGGAATATTAATAAACCCACTAAACCACAGTGCTCTCTCTCTCTCTCTCTCTCTCTCTCTCTCTCTCTCTCTCTCCCTCCCTCCCTCCCTCCCTCCCTCTCTCTCTCTCTCTCTCTCTCTCTCTGAACAGGACAGCACAAAAAAGTTGGGGTGATGTAGTGGAACCACTGGCTGAAGGGGAGGGATCCCCTGTAGGGGGGTATAAAAAGACATTCTATCTTAGAATCTGTTTGGAGAAAGAAACACCTGAGATCAAATCCTTAGGTCCTAAGGGAAATCAGACAGTCTGGTGAGATTCTTTTAATATAGGTGATCAACAAGAATATATCTACTTGGGCCTATCCACGAGTGGTTCTGGTTGCTTGTACCTGATAGGATGAGAGAATGAGAACTGGAAAATGGTTTTGGGTGACGCTGTTGCTGAAACTGCCACCAAGTCATTTTACATGGTTTTTCTCCACTTACAGACTCTCTATTTGTTGAGACCTCTCCAAGTCACCAGGCTGACTTCAGAGGTGGGTTGCTAATTCTTTTACTACCAGTTGGGGTGCACTCGTACGTGCAACGCTTTTGCGCATGCACAGAAACGTTCGGGTGGGTGGACCGAGCCTCCCGCTGCCACTACTACTGGTTCAGCTGATCTGGGCTGAACTGGCAGCAACCCACCTCTGGCTGACTTCCCTACTTTGATCAAACAATGTAGATATGGTGCATGATAGAGCCGAGGTGGCGCAGTGGTTAGAGTGCAGGACTGCAGGCTACTTCAGCTGACTGCTAGGTGCCGTTCGGCAGTTCAAATCTCACAGTTGACTCAGCCTTCCATCCTTCGAGGTGGGTAAAATGAGGACCCAGATTGTTGGGGGCAATATGCTGACTCTCTGTAAACTGCTTAGAGAGAGCTGTAAAAGCAATATGAAGCGGTATATAAGTCTAAGTGCTAATGCTATTGCTATCATTCTTTCAAATCTGCTTGAAATGTAATCATGATCCTGTTCAGAAATCAGGTAAGTATTGGTAGTCCTCATGGAATACCCACTAATTCAGCATTCAAAGTTATGACAGTGCTGAATGAGGGGGACTTATAATGGATCCCCATAATTGGGGATTGCCTCATCCTTGCTCTTATGTGATCTCGATTTGGATGCTTGGCAGTTGGCTCGCAAGTGCTATGGTTGAAGCATTCCATAATCACATGACTTGCCATTTGTAATCTTCACTGCCAGCTCCCAGCAGCAAGTCAATGAGAAACCAGAAGGAAGTCACAAATGGCAATCATATGACAGTGGCATGCTGCTGCTACTGTGCAGGGCTCGCCTAACACAGCAACTGGTACTGCCACAACTGCTGGAATAGGTTAATGCGGTCATGTGACCATGTCACTTAGCAATGGAGTTTTTTGTTCCAATTATCATTGTTAAGCGACGACTACCAGTAGTAGAACTGGATAGAACCATTTGAAAATATTGGAAACTACTGTAACTGTTTTCTGGAAAGAGCTGTGCTGTTAGGCACATGAACCATTTTTTTTATCAAACTAGTAGACTTCTAAGTCTTCTAAATTGATCCAGATGAAAGAATGCCTGTGAAAGCCATTTATTATGGGAATAAAAGACACTGTGTGAAACCATATTAAATGCAAATAGTTATTTTGCAGACTCGCTTTGAATTCCAGATCTTGGTATCGTAAAAACACTTAGGCATCCAAACAATGTAGCACACAGATACTCTTCAAAGAACCATGACATGTTTTTTATAGTCCATACACAAAGTAACGGTACTGAGTATATTTTCTCAAAAAAGTCAAATATTTAAGCGACCTTTTTAAAGGCTTCATAGCAGCAGGCTACTCCGATTTCAAAGCACAGTGCTTTCACATGTCTGCCTATAAGGCACGGAGCTTATGTCAGCAGAACCATTTTGAGGATTATAGCATAATTCAGTGATTGTAAAAGCAAACCTTCAGATCTTTCAATGGGCATTTTCTAGTGGTGGAACAACTCTGAGAGTTGCAGATGAGTTATTCTCTTGCTTACACAAAATATTTACATGAATTGTTACAGTAGAATTTGGGACATTTTTATTGTGCCAAGATAGTTGGCTGTCTGTCAGGTGAAGTTTGGAATGCACTTGATTGGAAGACATGATCTAGAATTTTAAAACTAACTCTTCAGGAAATGCCTTGTTTTTGAAACCTTAACTCTAAATTCCCATGAATAATGTGAGTTCATTGTCCATTCCAGAACTTCCGTCAGAAAGCTGCAACTTTCAAATAGTAATCTGAATGCTATGTTGAAGCCAGTACATTATTTTCTATACGCTGTGGTTTGATGGTCATTTTATTGCTTTTATAACTTTTTTTGGTTTTTGTTTATTCATTTCTGGAGTGGAAAAAATGAGACAGGATAACTCCAGAAATCTCCATGGTAATTTGATCGTGATTGTTGTTCTTGGCAGCGAGTATCCTGCAAGGTAAAAACTAGAGATTCCCATTATGACTGTGATACAAGCCAGAGAAGTGCAGAATAGCTTTTGCACTTGGCAAGCTTCTTAATTTATACAAGTGAAAAGGGAGCCTATGCCAAAACATATTTCACTTGGATGATGAGGTATTGCATTGCATCCATTGCAAACAGCATACATGAAGCCATTTCTAAGATGCAGAACACAATATTTATTAAATCATCCATCTCACATGTGAGACGCAATGGTTAGAATGCAATATTGCAGGCAAACTCTTCCCACAGCCTGGAGTTAGATCCTGATGTGGCTCGAGATTGACTCAGCTGTAAAGCATTATGAAGTGATATATAAGTCTAAGGGCTATTGCTATTAAATAGTTTTAAAACATTGATAATAAAAATACAAGTTTAAAAATGAACAGTATAAAATCCATACTAAAACCATTACCTGTAGTAAAAACTTCATTTAGAAAACACAAAAATAATTAGCAGCTGAGTACCAAGCATTCATAACATTCAATAGAGTTACTGAGCAAGCTCTGTACTGCAAGCAGATCTCTCACTCATGCCCTCGTCATCTCAAGACTGGATTACTGTAATGCGCTCTACTTGGGGCTGCCCCTGAAAAGTGTTCGGAGACTGCAATTAGTCCAGAATGCAGCCGCACGAGCGATACTGGGTATGCCAAGGTACACCCATATCACACCTATCCGCCGCGAGCTGCACTGGCTTCCCATTGGTCTCCAAGCACGATTCAAGGTGCTGGTCATCACCTTTAAAGCCCTACATGGCCTAGGACCTGGATACCTGCGAGACTGTCTTCTGCCACATACCTCCCTTAGACCAATAAGATCGCAAGGATGGACCTTCTCCGGGTGCCTTCAGCAGGACAATGCCAGCTGGTGACGCCTAGGAGTAGGGCCTTCGCTGTTGCCGCTCCAGCCCTATGGAATGAGCTGTCCCCAGAGATCCGGGCCCTGCCCACTCTCATGGCCTTCCGCAAAGCCATTAAAGCCTGGCTTTTTCGGCAGGCCTGGGGCTGTTGACCCCTTGATTGAGGTCCAGCCCCCTTTCGATTGGGTGTTTGTTGTGTTCCTTTTTTAACTTTGTTGTGTCCCTTGTTTTTTAAAATTCTTTTTAATTTTTTTCATTTCTGTAAGTCACCCAAAGTCCCTCGGGATTGGGCAGCATAGAAATTCAATAAATGAAATGAAATGAAATTTTGGGAGTAACAGATCTGTTGGGGGAAGTCTTAATTTATTGAAACTTACAGACCAAACATGAACAACTTGATGTCCTTGAATTATTGTTGGACTCAACACCTAGAAGATGCTACTGATGGTGACAGATTATTCTACATATGGTAAGTAATATCTGAGAATCCTTTTTGTCCCTCATCTTGCTACTGGTTATGTTCTTCCTGATATGATTACTACCACAAATGCTTTTTCAAATCAACATTATTTTACACAAAGTGGCAGGCAGGTTTACCACCTGCAGGCAACAGTAATTATCCATGATAAGTAGGATAAGAATGACAAGATGCATTATTTGCAGCTATGTGCTGTTCATACTTTTTGGAACAGTTATATGGTTTTTCAAAGCAGTCCTCACCTTCTGTTTGAATTCCATTTGGATCATTAACTTTGGGGTGGGGCCATGGGGGGAATACAGAAAATGTCATAGGAATATTTTACATTATATATCATATAACAGGAAGCAATTTTGTGTACAATGAGATTGACGACAGTGAGAGTAAATAGAAGTAATGCATGATCTTATACATCTTTAGCTAGGAATAGATCATTTTAAACTTTTGGATAGACAAGAGCAGAAAAACAATGCTAGAAACAGTGTTGCAAGTAACATTTCTAGGTCTCATTGGTAAAGCCCATTTCTGAAGCAAATTCATTTAAAAGTGAGTGAATGTTGTAGATATTATATACAATATGATAATTTCTCTGAAAAGTTTGTAAAAAGTTTCTAAGAAGATTATTTGGGATTTGGCAGATGTTCATCATTGTAGCTGTCTATGACATAAAATTCCCTTTAAATGTAACAGGCCTGTTCAGGGAACAGATTCCTAGGTAGAACTGATGGAAGTGAACAGATCCTCCACTTACACAGCCACAGTGGTGATATCAATGTACAGTCTGATACAACAGTAGTGGGCAAGCGGCAGGGAAGTGTGCATGCATGCAGCTCCATTTACGCAATTGGCAGGCACTCGCACATGCAGCTCCATTTCCACGGGAGGTAGGTGCTCATGTCCTCACATGCAGCTCTATTTATTCATGTGTATATGGGTACACACATGATACTTTTATTTCAAACTAGCTGATAATCTGGTGTTGCCCGAGTATTCATTTATAGGGGGAAAATGTCCAGACCAAATGTAATTTCTAATGTTGAATTTTCCTCCTTACCAGAGGGAGCCCCCTTGCAGAGTACTGTGAAGCTGTTATCATGGCAACTACATGGTGCTGAACAGTAGAAGCCATTTTAAGGCACAACAAGCTGTATCTTAACAGAACACACACCCCAAGGGGTATTAGGGGTGTCTTACCCCCCACAGTATTTTTTTCCAGAGAGTAAGTCATCTGTGTACCAAGTTTGGTTGAAATTGCTTGAGGCATATATTTCAATTTTTATATCAATGCTCAACAACACTTTAAAACTCATGTGCCCACTGCAAACAATTTACAAAGACAAACATTTCACCCAGATCACATACACCATTCTTATTAAAATGATCAGCATAATTACAATGTGGGAAAATTAGAAAAAGGAGATAACCAGAAACAAATGCATAATATGTCTGCTGCACATAAGTCATGCAAAACTATCCTATTGAAATGAAAGAACCCTTGCTATTTTAACATGGTGAAAGAAACCTATTGATCTCAGTTAGTATCAGAACATGTTTTGGACTGAAACTGTCATCATTATTCTTGTCATAACCTTATTTTTGAAAACATGGAGGGGAACTGTTAGGAATGTCTGTTTTATTTGGAGATGGGTAGGATAAGATAAAAGCAACCTATCTGCATTCATTGGGAATAGTCATTACCCAATTTACTCCAGTTAGCAGTCTTCTCAAAACTTGAATTTGAGAGAGAGCAAAATTACTATTGGTATGAAACCAGATCAGTTCCATCTGTTCTTTCATGGATTGAGACCAAAAGAAAGGAGTTTGTGTCATGCAGGCACCAGGGTGTTTGGCAACTCTACTAAAATACTCTATTGAAATACTTATTGTAATCACTTTGCAAGGCACAAAGCAGATTTCAGGACGAGTCTGCTTCCTACATTGTTTTCTCCCTACAGGGTTAGATTTCAGATTTGCCTGGATTAGCCTAAATCCCAGGAATTCCCCATCTGGACATTAAGGAAACTGAGGAGGGACTGGATTTCATTTCAAAGGCCAGCAGGATGTGGTAATTTCTGCTTGAATCTGCAACAGAACTTTCAATTTTGTAAAATCAATACATTACTTTTTTTAATATTGAAGATTTCTTTCCTGACCCACCCCCATTCTACTTTATTTTATTATTTTATTTTATTATTATTTTACTTTACTTTATTTTACTTTATTTTATTTTACTTTATTTTATATATATTTGTTTTTTAGGGAAATACCTCCCCCATATGATGTAACTAATATATATATATATATATATATATATATATATATATATATATATGTATATGTATATGTATATGTATATGTATATGTATATGTATATGTATATGTATATGTATATGTATATGTATATGTATATGTATATGTATATGTATATGTATATGTATATGTATATGTATATGTATATGTATATGTATATGTATATGTACATGTACATGTACATGTACATGTACATGTACATGTACATGTACATGTACATATACATATACATATACATATACACATACACATATACATATACATATATATATATATACTCCCCCCACAACATCCCTGTGCTCTTAATAAACTGTTCTGGGATTATCAATTAGGCTGGCTACAACAAAGAAAAACAAGAGATTAAGGAAATTTAGATTGATACATACACATTTAGAAATGATGCCTACAACTGAAACAGAATTACAAAATATCTGATCAAACTGACATATCCAGGCCTTGTTAACTGGCTTTCTGCTCTGTTTGTGGTCTGGTTGCTAATTCCTGGCTGATACATAACTTGCAACATCAATTTTATCTCCCTTTTTATGGCTCTTTTTCTTTCAACTAGATTGGACAGTCTTTCAAAAAAAAAAAAAAAAAAAAAGCCCAAAGCCTGTAAATTAGTTTAAGTTGCAATTAAGAATAATTCTGTGAGCTACAGGTAGTTTTATGATACTTCTTGATGATCATTGCAGGACTACATTTTTATATGGTGTTGCCATATAGTATTGGGCAGCATATAAAACAAACAAGCAAACAAATATTAAAGAATACATTTTATTTTTAATTTCTTTTTCTATTTCCTTTCTTATTTATTCTTATTTTCTTTGTTTCTTTCCTAATATTTTACTGTTTCTACTTTATTAAAGTAGGCCTCTGTCTCTGTTTTTATTGCTTTTAGTTACGGGTTGTCCTCACTGACTGATACTTACTGAGCAAGCACTCAAATTTAAAACGGGGCTGATCGAGAAGGACTTACAACAGGCCCTTGTAGTTGTGGCCACAGGACTGAATTCAGGCATTTGGCAATTGGCTTGCAATTATGCATAATTATGCAATTATGGTTGCAATTTCCTGTGGTCACATGAGCACATCTGTAATTTCACTGCCCGCTTCCAATAAGCAAAGCCAATGGGTAAAGTGGCAGGAGGTTGCAAATGGTGAGCATGTGACTTTGGGGCACTGTGGCCATGCAAGGTTCACCTAATGACAGCAACTTGGGACTCCTGCAATTGCCATCATAAGTCATCATAGTCACCGTGACATCACACCTTACAAGTGCATGACTTAATGAGGGTGCTGCTGTTCCCAATTATACTTACCATGATGACTATCTCTAACTAAATACAAAAGAAGAACAAAAAGAATACCCAACATTATAAAAGAAAGGGGGGGAAACCCTCACAAAATGGAAAAGCAGACACATAGAAAAATCGATGAACTGAAGCCATGATTCATTACGATGATCCATGATTAATCTATATTAAATCGATTCTGCAAACCACTAAACAGCTGGAGCCATATGTTTGAGTTTCCAATGCTAAATAATAAGTCTTTTGCTTGCTTATGTTCTCAAACCTACTATTTCTTGTTGATTTCTGACAGCTTAACTATACCTTGAGGAGGTACAGTGCAGGCACTGAAAGCAGGAACTGTCATCAGGTATGGCTTGGCTTCTAGCCAAGAGTGTGAGTTCTAGCTTTTTTCCAATAGAGCTGCTATAATGTATAGATTGGCTTTAAGGCTTGTTCTGTTTCCTTCTGCATGTAAACCATTTCAACAAGAACCAAACACCCCGGCCAAAAAAACCAAAACCCTGAAGCAAAGGAGGTGAAGCAAGAGTACTGAACTGTGCACTTCCAAGGAGGTGAAGCAAGAGTACTGAACTGTGCACTTCCAAGAGTGAGTTATATAAGTTATAAGTATGTTCATTTCATGTGGTCAGAGAATGGAAATGGGCAGATTAAGCAAGCACCTATTGCACAAGTGTAGAGAAAATGGCCTTGCCTTTTATTGTCAAGTTAGGCCAAGTTGGTGTGGTACAGGGCAAGGATCCAGATTCAGGTAGAAAAAATGCTGACTGAAACAAAAAAGTAGTACTTATGCAAGGGGGAAGTCATTAAGGGGTGTCTATGGAGATTCTCAATCATCCAGGTCATGGCTGTCCCAAAGGTGGTTTTTCCACTGAAGTTAGAACTGAAGAAGCTTCTTGGATGAGAAGGGAAATTTTTTTAAAGGAAAAAACAACAACAAGAAGGCCGAGTTGCCTTTTGGAAAAAGCACCTTTGGGGGACCATCAAGGGGTGGAAGATAGATTGTTCTTAAGTCCACCATGAAGCAAACCATTACTGCCAATTAGAGTATGAGGCATCTAGGCCAACTGCTGGACTGGGATGGGCCTTCAAGTGACCTCCCCAAGTGCCTTTAAAGGAGTCTTTCAATGGGAAGCAGGAAGTCTAATGTAGATATGAATTTCAGTTGCAGCTAGCTGAAGTATAAGAACATCAGTCAACTGGAATGTGAATAAAATTAATTCCCACCCGTTAGGCTGTCATGCTCCATGCCAACAAGATGATGTAAGAAATGAGAGGAGTTAAAAGGGGGGGGCATACATCAATAGTGCAGGCTCCCCTCACTTATATGTCCCAGGAATGTAACAAAAGAAGGACTTATACCTCAATTATACCTGGTCCACATGCATCACCACAAGAGGAGCTAGTTGGCACAGTTTAAACCAAAAGGGGGAGCATACAGATTACTGCCCAGTCACACAAAACAAATTCATGCTCAGCTAATAAAATAACAATTGCCCAGCAAATAAAGGAACAACCACCTTCTCTCATGTTAATGATGATGATGACGATGAAAAATTCTATCCTTCTCAAGAAAAATACAGTTGCAGTTCCTTGCTTGACAAACCTTAATGTTGCTATTTAAGAACTTGAGAAAGAAAATAAATACGGATGTGCTATTTTTAGCAATGCATTTACTTATCAGTATAATCCTTCCCAAATATAACAACATATTTCCCTTTATGACTACATCTGAAAAGAGTATTTGCAGCTCCAGCTCCAAGGGGAAAAAAATTAAAATCTATTCAGTCCTAAGAGGGACAGAACATTTTTTTAAAAAATGAAAATTAAGATATAGACTCTTTCTCTGAGATCAATATATAGGACAGTGATGGCCAACCTATTTTTCCTTGCATGCCAAAATCACGTGCATGTGTGCTGACATCCATAATATAATCTGCCACGCCCCCTGCACATGCACACAGGACCTCCCTCCCCCATGTTCACCCACCCCATGCTCACCCCGCACATGTGTGCAACCCCATGCACCCTGTTTTTGGCCCAGCAGGCCCCTTTGAAGCCTCCTGGGACCAAAAAATGGGCCACAGGAGTGGCACCACAACCTCCCCATGCCCTGTTTTGGGCTTAGCAGGCCTCCCTGAAACCTTCTGGGAGCTTAAACAGACTATGGAGGAGAACGCTGCACTCCCCCCCATGTTCCACCTACCCCCTGCACATAGGCGTGTGACCTCCCACCCCCTGCACATGCACATGTGACTCCCTGCCCCCCTGCACATATGCAAAGGTCTCCTGCATGGACAACAGGGACCTGAAAATCAGATGGCGGGAGGCACGCACGGACATGTGCGGTCCAGCTCTGCCCACAGAGTGCTGGCACGTCACCATCATGGATATAGGACGAGAAACTAAGAAACAGTGTCACTCTACAGAATTATTTATACATTGTTTGGCTTTTCATTCGCTCTGAAAACTACATGCAACATTCATGAATTTCTTCTTACATTTTTTTTCATGGAGCCCTAAATCTATTGGGGGGAAAATGGGTGAAGAAAATGTACTAGCAGGTTCAATAAACCGTGCTGATTCTAAGAAATATAGGAAATAACCATAAAGCTCACTCAAGGTTCTCATAATTGTCTGAAAGCAAACCATTAAAGAAGCAACTGATTCAGAATGCCATTTACAGCATATTTAAGAGAGAACCTTTATTTTTAGTACTACATTTCTTGATCTCTCATTTCCCTATGTATGGAGTTAAATTTTACATTGCTATCTCAGCACACTAGCAAGTCATGTGTTAAAAACTAAACTAAACCACTTCCCCAAAGAACGAACATTTTCCCAGTTTGCTATGGTCTAATCCACAACGAAGACAGTCTCTCCAAGCTTTCACTGAAGTTAATGCAGAAAGAGCCCTGCTGGATCACACCAAAGATCTGCCTAATCCATTAATCCAGTTCCTACTGTGGCCATCCATATTTAAACTACTTTACACCGAGAGTCCTGTGAAATTCAGTTCAGGCAGCTAGGTTAAATTATGGGAGTCAACTTCTCTCACAAACAACTCTTTTTCCTTGTGATGGATCCTGATTTTCAAATTTCCTCTTAAGCATCACATTTTTGGTTTTAACAGGGGTAGCTTCTAGCCAGGTTTTAAAGCCCATCTGTTTTGGAGAGCTTAAAATGTTGAAATGATGGTTTTTGTTTCGCTTTTTTAAAAAGAACCACTGTTTGAAGCTCTATATAACCTCCAGAGATTGTGTTCAATTATTTATATTAATTTTTGAAGAATGTATTGCTGATTTATAAAAGGATTTAAATTGTTTCTTTCAATGATTCTGGAATGGAAAACAATTACTATTATTTTTTACATGTAAAGTACCTTCTGGGGAACTGCCCTAAATGCTGAGATGGAAATATTAGAAATAACAAAATGATAAAACATTAACTTCAATATGTTTATTTTCCTCTGAAAGTGATGTGCACAGCTTGCTCTCATTTTATCCTCATATGAACCCCGATATGTAGGTTTGGCTGAGAGAGAATGACCCAGCTAAACAATGCAGCAACTTTATGGCTGGAGAAAAATTGAACCCAGATCTGGCGAGTCTAAAGTTGTCTTTTTAACCAAGGTATCACACTGCATCTTTGCAGAAAATATGTTTTTGGAAGTAAATACTAGACTTTGCTCATTTTTGACAGACTTCTGGTTATGAACTGAGAAAGCATAGAACAAAATACTTCTTATAGCTAGCTCTTTGTTGAAAGGTTACATTGATACTCAAACCGTAGAGATACTGTCAAAGGATGGTTCCTCTTTAGATGGGAAGTTGTGAAAATATCAAAAGGAAAAGGGACTTGCAAAGTTTTCTTCAAGTTGAGCTCAACTTTTGGTGACTTCATTAATGTGTCCATGTTGCTTTCCTCACAGAAGCAGCCTTTCTGAGATATTTACTTGACTTCCCAATTTAGTATCCTTCCCTGATAGTCCCTAAATATACAGTATACAAGCACTAACCAGATGGTGTTTGTAGGATTCTAACTTAATAAGAGTGGCGCAATAGTTAGAATGCAGTACTGCAGGCTACTTCTGCTGACTGGCAGCTGCCAGTAGATTGACAGTTTGAGTCTCACTGGCTCAAGGTTGATTCAGCCTTCCATCCTTCTGAGGTCGGTAAAATGAGGACTCAGATTGTTAAGGGCAATATGCTGACTCTGTAAAAACCACTTAGAGAGGGCTATAAAGCACTGTGAAGCAGTATATAAGTCTAAGTGCTATTGCTATTTCCTACTTCACCAAAAATCCATCTTCTTTTTTTAACAAGAATCAAGCCTCCATAATTATGGAATGAGTTATCCCTAGTACTGATGGCCCTTTCTGGTCACCAGTTAGAAATAAGGAGCAGGTGTAAAAAGTCAACTGCTCTAGACATACCGGAAAAGATACAAGCTTTCTTGGCTACACATTACTGGAGAATAACTTCAAATAATTTATCATTAAAGTTGGAGCTGGCCCCACCTCCGTTAATTTAAGAGAGGCTTAAGCCTTTCCTTTTTATGGAGGTCGTTCAGCTTGCTGTTATTTATTCTGCTGGATGCAATTATTTTAATGGCTGCATTAAATTCCAAATTTAATTTTAGATGTTATAACTTGTGGTGAGGTGGGCCTCCATTCTCCTGGCCTTTCAGAAAGGTGTGAAAACAAGGCTCTGGGGCCTTGCTTGGGGTTCACAGGGGAGCAGGCAGCCATGGGGCTAGCTAGGTCCCTAAAAGTCCTCACCTCATCTTTTAATTAACTTATAACATTGATTTTAAATCATCCTTGCCTTTTTTCATTTACTGTGTTTATGTTTTAATGCTTTATTTATACATCACTCAGAATCGCTCTGGGAGGGAGATGGGTGGCTTCACAATTTAATAAATAAGTAAATGTAAAATGGTCAACTTACAGTACATATTTTTAAATAAATGCATACACATAAGAGAGAAACTTAGCAGGAGCTAACACTGGCATTCAAATGGATATGTCTACATTAGAAGATTCAAAAGAGGCCTTGCTCTCACATAACTTGGTTTTAAACTGTCAGATGTGATAATCACCCATTGTGGCACAATGTAATGTTTATACCTTGCCACTATAGCTTCTTCAGCAAGCCCCTTTTTCTTAATAAATAAATAAATCCTGGCTTAGTGTTACAAGTGAACAGAACCAGGGCTTTAAGAAGCAGTATACAGATGAGCTTTTTTCACTTGTATAGCCACAACTGATAACAATGCCTCAGTATGGATGCCCAGATACGGTAGCAAAGACTGAATTCTTGCAGCAGTTGTCACCTCAGTAAGCCAGCTACAGCACAAGAGTCTTAGGCCAGACCGAATAATTTATAGCACAGGATTTCTAAAGGATGCTTTGACATCTCTCAAACTCCTCTAACTTTATTGTTGAGTTCTTGGCACATCAGATGTAATTTAATAAAGGGGATTATTTTAACCCCCTAGGTCCCATCCTAACTAAATTTATAGACTCGGAATTGCTGTAAATTATATTATAATTATACTGCTACACAAGTGACTTCCCTTTCTAGATATTAAAAAGCAATTCAGGTAAATGATCTTTTGCCACCGTGGTGCAGCCCTGCAGAACTCATTAACACTAGGGATTACATGGCATACCAAAAAGATTACACAGTCAACATTGCAGTAGAGCTTTTGAAACAGTGATACACCTAGAATATAAATAATATGGCTGCCAGTGTGATTTGTTCTTCACTGCATTTTTCTTACCTATCAACAACTAGATAAGAAGATATTTGGAGCTTTGAAATCAAATCCTCATAAGTTTTTTGTTTGCTTATTTGCTTGCTTGCTTGATTTTTTTTTATTAAAATTTTTAAAAAGCTTTTACAAATATTTACCTCCCCTCCCCCACCCTAACTCATCTCTCCCCCCCAACCTCCCCCCCCCTCGACTTCCCAGAGCAAATACAGGGTATAAATCTTTAATAATCATATTCTAAAATACACTAAAAAAACTTAGCATCATCTTTCATTTGAGCTTTAACTCCTCTTTTGTTAAGCTAACTCTAAACAAATTATGTCATTCCTTGCTTTTTAAGTCATAAGCTATCTGGAATTTCTTAATCCCGTATTTATTTTGAATATAATCAATCCATCTTCTCCACTCCAGTTTATATTTCTCATCTGAGTGATCCTTAAGATATGATGATATTTTAGCCATCTCTGCTAAGTTTGTTACTTTTAATGTCCATTCTTGAATAGTAGGCAAATCTTCCTTCTTCCAGTATTGCACCACCAACAGTCTTGCTGCCGTTGTTAGGTTCAAAATCAACTTAGTCTCTATAACAGTACAATCAGTAGTTATACCTAACAAGAATAACTGAGGGGTAAACTTTATCCTCTTTTTAAAAATATTTTGCATAATCCACCATATTTTTATCAAAAATGCTTTAACCTTTTTGCAAGTCCATCATAAGTTTTTTGTTTGCTTATTTGCTTGCTTGCTTGATTTTTGAGGACACCTGTCTTCAGAAAGACACCGGGCTGCTTTACATTTTTTAAAAAGTAGTAGTAGTAGTAGTAGTAGTAGTAGTAGTAGTAGTAGTAGTAGTAATTTAAAAGGACATGGCTGCCCAGACGAAACCAATTAAATGACATCCAAAACAAAAATGAACTGACCCAACATGTTTGTCCCTAAATAATGTAGTATAAAACTCCCATCTCTATCTTTGTGAACTTTTCTGAGTTTGAGAGACATTTTTTGCAATATTCATATAAATTATAAATTAATAAAAAAACAAAGATTGATGTTGGCTATAAGGAATCTAACTGCATTTATCAAAACTTTCAGGCAGTTTTAAATGCAAATATAAATTTTCAAGTGATATTAACTAATAAAAACAAAGAAACAAAAACAACAGATTAAATTACAAAAGTTGCATGGAAAAGTATGAAATTCATACAGGACAGAAATAGATCCTTAATGATTTTCCCTTTTCCTCTTATGTTTTCAGAATAAAGACTGGTTGAAATAAGCAGAGTTGCCTTGAGTTAGGTGAGTTGCCTCTCAGCAAGTTCCCATCTTTGAATAGCAATCACACCTTACACAATATTGGTTTATTATATTAAAAAAAACCACAGTGTTTTGGCCCACCAGAGGCCAGCGGAGCTGGTGGCAGACTTAGACAGTGAGGAGGTTGGGGAGGAACATGGGCCAGTTCTGGAGTCTGGGGAAGGCTCTGATGAGGGCTCTGCATCAGAAGAAGAGATGGGGCCAGGGCCATCTGACAGTTATCAGCTGCCTTGGGAGATCAGTGGGGCAGAAGAACAGCTGGAGCCTGTTCCCAATATGTGCATGCGCAGAGTTGCCAGGAGAAGGGAACAGAGAAGGGAACAGTTAAAGAACAAGGGCCGACTCAGGAGTAAAGTCACAGGTGAATGGTCCCTCCCATAGGGAATAAAGAGGAGTGAAAGGGGAATGGAGTTTTCAGGAGACAATTTGTTCATTTCATTAGTGTGAAGATTTGTTCGTGACTCTCAGAGACTCCTTGCCAATTATTTTCTTGTACAGCATTGCAAAATCAGCCTAGCAGCTTTCCATGCCTGATAAGGTCTATGGTTGTAAATTCACCCTTGAAAGACTGTTTGCCAGGACTTTGCTGGATGTGAATGGGAGGAATTCACATTAGCTTAATAAAAAGGGGTTTTGTCGGGAGAAGGAGTCTGCTTCATGATTTTGTGAAGACTAGATCAGAACACATAGTAACCTTTTCATCAAATGAGTTTGTAAAGAAGCTAGCAAATCCTGGGTCACTTTTATAAATACATTGATATCATTAGGATGAAAGCCAGTTTGGTGAAGCACTTAAGGCACTAGACTAGAAATCAGGAGACTGCGAGTTCTAGACCTGCCTATTATTTCTTATGTTCTCATTTACAATAGTATTGGTTGAATTCCATAATTCTGGACATTTTCTGTCCTTTGGATTTTATGATATTAAGAATCATCAATGGGTAAATCTTTATTTCATCTGAGTTGTTTCATTGTAACACTAGCATTCCAGAGCGGTCTCCCAAATTTCAAAACTTCAATTCCGAGAGGCATGGGAACACATACTGTATGCATGTACACAAAAAGGAAATGGTGTAAATATCACACAAAAGAACAGAGCAAGAAAAGAAAGAATGCCGCATGATCATATTCATGAAGAGAGATTATATGGTTTTGGCTAAGCATCTGAAACCACTTGTAGGCCACACAGAAGTTACGAGTAAGCAGATGACATCCCCTTTAAAAATCTTTTTAGTCATAAACAGATTTTGAAACATATACTTAGAAACTACGTAAGCAAACTGACTCTTCCTCATTATTATTCTGAAGACTTGTCTACCAGACCCAGTGGTTACCTCTTGCCTTTTCCCCTTTTGCTTAAGTTGTCCTCTTTGCACATGCCTGATTACAATCAACAAGGACACTGATGTTGGGATGAACTGATTAAGTATTTTGACTCATGGAGAGAGTTTTACAGCCCTGATTTGAAAAAGGGGACTTAAGGGAAGGAAATGTTCAAGCCTCAGCTTCATCAAAACTCTTGTATGTGCTATCCCTGGTCAAAGAAAAAAAAACCTATGTTGTCCCAATGCCCATGGTATGATAAAATATTATGTCAGTCTTCTCTAACTTGGCACCTTCTAAATGTGTTGAGACCAGCTCCCAGAATTCTTATCCAGAAGGGCTGTGTTGAATTTGGAATATGGGAGTTGTAATTTCAGCTCATCTGAAAGGCATGATGCTGGGAAAGGATGTTACTTGCTGCTATTTTAGTACCTGCAGAGACAATTAAAGCAGCTGTGTTTATGCTAGAAATCTTTTTTCTTACTTCAAGCAGCTCTAATGGAGCCAACTGCCCTTATCATATTGCTGAGTTAGGTGCTAGCCATCCATCCAAAGGTCAGCAGAAAACTATACTAGTATGAAATCTGGTTTCACTGAAAATCCCACCCTTCCTTCATTATGCATGTTCTGTATTTCCAATAGTGCTGTTCTGATTAGGTAAGTGCAGCACCTGAGGAACAAAAAGATTGGTTGATTCCTCTAGTTTTGCTACTCTTCTTTTTCAGGATGTTGCCAGTCAGTGGAAAAAGCAGCCACCCATCAGGGCAGTGAAACAGACGGGTGAGACTGACTTGCCAACAGAACTATTCTCTCTGTTCATGTTCCTGTGTGCCTTCCATCCTAAACCACAACTTGTGTTCCAGAGGTTCCTCAAGATCTGGTTATGCTGATAGTTGTCAGGGATCCAAGTAACACCCACAACAAAAGAAGACTCTGAGGCTTGAGTTTCCTCAAAGTTTCATTTTATTAGAGATGTCATATTGGCACATCTGGAAAATCTGAATCTGAAAGTGTCCAGGTTTTCCCCACCCAAAAGAAAGATCAAGTCTCTGCCCAGAACCCACATGTCCATCACATGATCCAATCAGGCACCATCCAAAACAGGAGATGCCTCCCAGTCATCTCATCACAGCTGCAGAGCCAGATGACCTTGACTTTCTGAGAAAGAATGTTGTTATGGCTATATATCCCACACTCTGTATAATTCCCCCTCCCATATTCCCACAGTAGAAAATGTGGCAGGCCTGAAGTCCCAAAGATAAAAGATGGCTTTCAGGTCTGACAATAGGCTTGGGCGTCCCAGGGAATTGGTAACATTTTAAGATAGCTCTAATATTGTGGTTAATATTTTCACTCTCTTTGTGCCTTGAGGTCTGTATATTTTAATTTTTAATATTTAAATCTTTAATGTATTTTTGTAATGTTGTTTCATATAGCTCTTTATATGATTTTGCATGCCACCCAGAGTCACTTCTTCTGAGAAGGGTGACCATATACATTTGATAAATAAACAAATGTTCAATAAACTGTTTTAAAAATTCAGTCTGAAGTTACCAAGTGAGCTGAGTTATAAGCAATCTTTTTATTTAGGGTTTGTTTTTTCTATATAGGCAACACATTCCAGCTGCCCCCATTCCTCTGTGTTCTGTTTAGGAGGCAATGGGGGAGACTTGGTTCTATCATTCCAGTTTTATACCATTTCATCACTGAGCGAAATTGTGAAGACACAGATTTAAAGTATTTATAGTATTTGTCAGGCCTGGAAGCCATCAGGCCTGTGAGGCCTGGAAGCATTGGGCCTTCAGAGCGGCCACGATAAGTGCTGTGGGAAATTGGGAGGGAGTATGGGAGATATATAGTCTAAGTAACGTTCCTTTCTCAGAGTCAAGGACACCTTGTCCTGCAGCTGTGATGGTATGACTGGGAGGCATCTCCAGTTTTGGGTGGTGCCTAATTGGACCATGTGATGGACATGTGGGAGCTGGGCAGGGACTTGAACTTTCATTTGGGTGGCAAAAACCTGGAAACTTTCAGATTCAGGTTTTCCCAGATGGGTCAATATGACATCTCTAATAAAATAGAACTTTGAGGAATCTGAAGCCTTGAAGTCTTCTTTCATTAGGGGTGTTACTTGGAACCTTGACAGTATTGCTGTAGCAAAATTTTGGTTCAGAAACTGGAGGGGAAGAGTCATGATCACATCAGCCTGAAATAGCCAGTAAGCATCTTCTGAACCCATCCACTACTGGTCATTTCACTTGGCCTCCAACATAGATTTTGCACACCTTGTAGCTACAGGATGCTCTTGGCTTAACAGGGAATATAATATTGGGACAGCTGTAGTTGATGTAAGCTTGTCTCACTAATAGGGTTTGAGAAAAAAATAAAGGCGTCAGAAAGACATGGTATAAGAAAAAATCCAGATCAGTAATGCCATCACTAAACCTAAGTGTCAAAAGTCCATTATTTCTCAGGATTAATTTCTTGGCAATTCAGGTGAATGGAAAAATTGAATTGGTCTTCATGCCAATCAAGCCCTTTTTTAATATTTGCAGTGTGAAATACATGGGATAAAAGTAGAGCTAGTGTGGATGAAGTACTCTTATGCTCTTATAAAAAAGCACTGAGGTTATTAGAGCTCACTGAAGAACACCCACCCACCTCTGACTTTAATGTGGTCATTTCATGTGTGGGATAATTCTTAGCTCCATAAGTGACACTCTTTAATCGACCAATCAGCTTCTGGTTCTTGTGTAGCTTTCTTCTTGAAAAGTGTACATGATCTCTGTCACATAAAAAGGAATTATGGAACAATGGATAAGTTGCCAGACTAGAATCCAGAAGTCACAGTTTGAAGGCTACCTCAGTCATGAAAAAATATTGGGTGACTTTGAACCCATTACTTCTTCATAATCTACTCACAAAGTAGTTGTGGGAAGAAATAAATGGAGATCTTCATGTAAACTGTCTTGGGATCAAGATAATAAATCAAGCCTATGAACAAATAAAGAAACCAGCCCCTTCCTTCTTACTAATGGCGTGGTTATGTAAAAATATGGTCCAGATGCCCTCCACATAGAACACTCAGAGATGAATGGTTAAGACATCCATTATCACATAAGAGGAGGAGAAAAAGGTATTAAGAGTAATTTTTGGTTCTGTTACTTTTATAGTGGGCTGGATTATGAGATTCTGCAGGAGCTAATCTTGCTTGTGATTAGGGCTTCATAAGACTGCAATAAAACTAAAGTATCTATCTGAGCTTTATCTTTGACTTTACTATAGCTAGTCCTAAATTCTGGCTGAGTTTTAAAAAGAGGAAGGAGATTGCATTGCCATAGTTGAAACTCTGACACAAAGACTTTTTCACTATAATTTTAACATTGCAAATTTAAAGTGCTTGAGGGATGGGTTGGAGAAGAAGAATGATGTTATCTATAAAACTGGGTTCCTTTCTCAGATTTGTGGAGCCAGGAGCCAAGGATTCTTCAGTGACATTTTGTTTATGTTTGGAACTTGCCTACCCCGCTCTAAAATTCACATGTTATACTCCCTTTCTCTAGATGTCATATTATGTCTCCAGCTTCCCACAAAGCAAAAATTCCCTAGCTTGACGCCTGAGATAGCAAGCAGATGCCGGCTGTTCTTTGGACAATGGGAGATCAGGGTGAGAAAACAAGAACTGATGGTCAGGAATGGCTGTCTTTCCTCACCGAAGCGTTTCTGACCCTTTCCTGTCATAGCATTTATTACAAATGACTGCTGTGCGCAGGTTAATTATATTATTAGCTAAAAGTAGTATTGATTTCTATCTATGTCATTTTTCCTTCAGGGAGAAGTAATGGTGTTACATCCTGAATACAGACCAGCATCCATTCTTATACGGTAACTAACATGCCAAAGAATAAGATGGCTGAGCAATTTATCAGGGGATATCTCTTGAGAGACATTCAGGAAGGTAGAAAAATAAACCTAGGCATTCAGTAAAAATTACAATAATGAAAATTATGAAATCTTTTCACAATACATAGATCGTTTTGTACTTACACCCCACTGGAAGACAGAAACAGGCAAGTAAGGTGGTTTGCATCATACCATGATGTACATACTATCATTTTCCTACCCTTCCCTCACCTTTAGACACACAAGGATATAAGCACACCAATCAACTGAAAGTTAATAATAGAAACAGACTCTTAGAATACTTTAGACATACATTTTGTAACACACGAAAACATCTTTTTATGGTCAACTATATTAAACATAATGCAACTCAGGGAAAGATTGCCATAGGTTTTTAACTTTTTAAGAACATGTGCATTTGCTTGCAGGAGTAAATAAGCCTATGGTATAAGCCTCTCTTACTTGTATCAATGGGTTTTTTTTTCCAACATTGGAAACCTTAATAATACTTCTGCAATCCAGTCTTAAGATACCATTTTGAGAAGAGACTCTCATTCTGCCACCCATAAACTACCTTTAAGCTACCTTTGTCATATGTATTTTATTTTCTTATGTATGGCTTATTTGGGGAGATGGCAAACTATTTTTTGTTTGTTTACTTTCCATTTGCTTAGAAGTAATATATGGAGGCTTTTGTTAATGTGAACAGGATGGAAGTAGCAGTAAACAGTCACAACACTTTTTCTTTGTGCCTCTCCCAGTGGAATATATAGCATATTGGACACTTGAAGCAGATCATTAAAAAAAAACCTTCTCCCTCTTTCATTGTTTAAAGCCAGTTTGAGCATCAGACTGGAAACCAGAAAATTATGAGTTCTAGTCGCCTTAGCCACAAAGCCAGCTGGATGATTTGGGCCAGTCACTTATCTCAGCCCTAGGAAGAAAGAATTGGTAAGCCACTTATGAAAAAACTACCAAGAAAACGGCAAGGCAAACACCAGGAGGCAAAACTGACTTAAGCACATCATTTTTCTGCATCATGGCTGTGCCAACACTGTCCACCAAAAAGCTGATTGATGAACAGACAGCAATATCCCAACTTCACACCTACCAGTGTCCTCTTGTCTTTCATAGCATCCCCCCTATTGCCTATATCTAGGGGTAGATCACCACCACCCAGTATCTCTGTTGGTATGTCACTATTCTCTCTGAAGACTTTCTCCAGTTTTCTCTGACTCTGTTGAGAGAGAAAGAGTGTTGATGATGTTAGGAAAAAATAGTTGGTGATGTTCTGCTTTAAGATAATTGATCCAAACTCTCTGCTACTTTCTCACTTTTCCCACACCACCATCAAGTCACATGAACTTGAACATACATAGACATCACTACAACTTAATTAATGACCAGCATAGTCTGTATTGCATTCAACCAAAAGTTGGCTCTTAAACTGATCATAAAAAGAAATATGTTCTTAACTTTAATAAGAAAAATACTTCTATTGCTTCCAATTGAAATATATTTTATGACCCAAAGTTTCTATATTAAAACTTGCTCCTTAAAAGACCTCTTTCACATCCCCAAAGGGACTTTTTAAAAAATGATCTTATAGCAGCTGTTACATATCTTTATGATCCACATATTTAATGGTGGAAATGTTATTTAGTTCTATATATTTTTAGCAACCAGAAATAAATTTGTTTTCATTCAGAGGCTGGGGACTTTGTGACACTTTGTGACTTCCAGATGTTGCTGGAGAACAGTTCTAGTCAGTTCTATAAACTATAAAACCAGCTTTATTGTACTGGCCCGTTCAGACAATTAATGATAAATAGTATTTACCTGTAGAATTATTATGCATCATTTCATTAATCACTATAAAAACATTTTTATCCTGCTTTTATTGCTTTATAAGTAATTCAAGTTGGTGAACATACCTAATACTTCTCTCACCTCCTATTTTCCCCACAATTGTGCCTGTGAGGTCAATTGGGGCTGAGAGAGAATGATTGGCCCAAAGTCATCCAACTGGCATGATTAGACTCAGTCTCCTGGTTTCTAGATTAGCTCTTTAACCTACACCAAACAGAGTCTAATTGTTCTAATTAATGCCTTAAAAGCAAAAATGAGTGTTTTAACTCTGTTTTTCCTCATAAGTTTTGCAATAATGGACCACTAACATTTCACAAAATTTAGGGGTCATCCAATTTAACAAATGGTTACTTGCATGTTTGTTTAAGTATAAGGGAGTGCACATTTTCTGAAAATAAATCATGACAGTTATATTTGTATCCCTCTATTTTCAAAGGCACTTTAAAACTAAATTGTATATTTTTTTTTCAAAATCCAAAATATTTTATTTATTTAATTCAATTTTGGTGTCCATTATTATTACCAAAGCAAACAAGACAAAAATAGGTAAAAACACAACAGAATAAATAGACAACATGGCAAATTCAGACAACCACCCCTAAAATATGGTTTCCTCAAGGTCTGGGAGAAGAGTCAGGTCTTTAAAGCTTTCTGGAATACCATCAGGGTAGGAGTCACCTGGACCTCTGGGTGACTTTATTCCAGAGGATAGGCATCATGAGAGGAAAGGCACAGTTCCTGGATCTTGGTAGATGACACTGTTTAATCAAAGGGACCCAGACAACATGAGCTCTGGGGTCTCATATCAGCAATGCAGTATTTAATTAGTTAGAAGTATTGAATTGCAACTTGAATTATTTTATGTAATCCATGGCATAATAACAATTCTTAACACAATCCTATTGGTCAGGAATGTTCTTCAGTGGAATATCGGAATATTAATAGGCTGTGAATGAGTGAATCTCTAATCCAATAGAATTTGATGTTTAAATGTTCACCAACTTCATCAGCATCTAGGAGGAGGTATCAAAAAGGCCAAGAGGAAGGTTTCAACTGCATGATTGAACCCCCATTCCTTCATATGAGTTTGCAACTCTCCCTCAATTGGTCAACATATTGTTTCTTCATACTTTCTTTTGGGTTGTTTGGGTTGTTAGTATAGTCCTGGTTAGCAGAACACATGTGGACTCACTGTTAATTGTTGTATCTGAGCCCTGTTCGCTACTGCCAGTGCTCAGATTACTATTTGTATGATCGTGTTAATACTTCAGTGAAGCAATGTTCAGCCATTGATACTCTCTTGTCAACTAACTGGCTGCCCAAGAACATCAGGAAATAAGATTTGAGCAGGTGTAGAGAGTAAGGAAGATGACCTTAATGGAGATATGCAAGCTTTGTTACCAAAGAGGCGAGGGGTGAAATATATGTTCCCAACAAACAGAAGTTATTCAGAAGATAGATACCCCACCCCCACCCCCAATTGACAGAAGTATGAAAAGGTGGAGGAGATATAGCACAATCGGAATTGCAAGATTCTTTTATTATAGCCACTTTGAAAATAACAGTAGTTTTAGTCTTCCTGAGAAGCTGATTCCTAGTCTGGTCTACCTGTTGGAGCTGACATTTGATTCTTGCAAGCTGCCTGTTGGCACAGGTGGAGCATAGACAGCCAGCAGAGTCTTGAATATCTGTGATTATCAACATTCACATGGAGGTGGGTGAGGCCAAGAATTACTTCTGGCCAAGATATAAAAGGGGGCTGCTTGGCAGATCTCGAAATATCATCAATGGTCTATCAACCCCAGTCTGCATATAGCTGTTTCAAACAGAGTTCTTTCCAAGCAGGTTTTCTAGTGTTCATTGAATTATTGTAAAAATAATAATAATAACCCATGTTTATTCTTCGGTAGAAAGAAGTGATCTGAGGGGAAATTAGCCTGAAGTACTTAAGACTCATCCATTCTTCCCCGGATATTCCTCGTCTTGTTTACTCAGTTAACATGAATCATACTGTTCTGTACTGTTATACTGTTTTTAGTATAAATTGTTCTAACATACTAACAATAAGAATATAATAATTTATACTACTTGTAGCAGTGACAGAAGCACTCTAGGATTCTGAAATAGATCTAAGGCTTTGCTGGGAAGTTCCCTGGTGCCAGGAGATGGAAAGGGAGAAAGGGAGAATATTCATCACGGAGAAAGAGAACAGAAGCCACAGATTTGCATACAATTTGCAAAAGCAATGTATATGTACACATGCAAATTAAACACTACAGTGTACATAGAAATAAAATACATATCTTCACTCTGAGGAATTGATGAGCATGAGGGTCATCTTTCTGGATCAGGCCAAAGCCCATCTTAATGCAGTATTTTTTTGTTGGTGGCTCAGTGGGTAACACTAAGCATGTCAATCAGAAAGCTCGGCAGTTTGGCAGTTCGAATCCCTAGTACAGCTCCCCTGCGTGAGCAGGGAGTTGGACTAGATGACCTCCAAGGTCCCTTCCAACTCTGTTACTGTTCTTTGTGGCCAACCAGATGCTTCTGGGATACTTTCAAGTACAGGATGAAGATATAGTTCTCTATTATTTTCCTGCAACAGATATTTGGAGCCATAGTGTCCCTATCCAGAGATGCCGTTGAGTCTTCAGGACTAAAACTCCCTGATAGACCCGTTTTCTCTGAATGTATTCACTCCCCTTTAAAACCAGGTCGGATAACAGCCATCACATCTTGTGTTAAATTTACATTTTTCACCCCTATTATATTGTTTTTCAAGTGTGATAATCAGAACAGTACACAATATTGCAGGTATGAATAAATAACAGATTTTTGAAAAGATATTGCAATGTGACTGGTTTTATTTTCAATTCCTTTCATAATTATTGCTAACACAAAATTCATGTTTTTCACAGCTTCTGTGTACTGAGTCAACCTGTTCTTATAGAAAGGTAACACAAGAGGGACTGTTGTCCATACAGTCCAGATAAAAGATGGTAGAAGATAAGATATAACATAGTCAATTAAAATATATATTTGTACGGTTTCACTATTCATCCTCTAGCTCTCTCTCAGTTTTTCTAAACTTCTCTCTTTTGAAGTAACATCCACACCTTAATACAGTCACTTACTGAGTTTAACCACTAAAAACTTATGTTTAACCACTAAATGTTACCTGATTTAAGGGTGGAATTAATGGACTCATATGCGGTTTTCACCCCAAACCATATGTTCATCTAGGTTTACCTACATTCAGGAACCTCAGCAAATCATTTGGTGAACCTCACTTTAATTTCTAATGTATAATTAAAATTACCAATCTGGCCATATTTAAGATTCTCACAGTATGAAAGTAAAACTCAAAGCTTAGGGTTCTTTGCAAAGAAGAGTGTGAAAGATTCTTTTTGTTTTTGTAGTCAATTCTGACAATTGATCAGAATGGAAAGTGGGGGGGAGAGTTTTATGTCTTGTAACAATACTTTTTATGGATTCATGATAGTCTGTAATATTACACTGAAAAATGAATAAAATGTGTTACTTCACAAGTAATAAATATAAACAAGTTGTTAGTGGGATTATTCTAAAGAAACAAAATTCATTCATTTGATACAAGAGTACCCAAAACTTATTCCCATTGTCAAGCTTCTCAATCTGGTGCCCACCAGATTTATTGAACCACAAATCTCAAGATGGCTTAGTATTATGGGAGCCGAAGTCCAACACATCTGGAGTGCATCAGTTGGGAAGCCTATCACAGGGGACTTAATGTCAAAACATCAGACAGGAAGTATGGGATGACTTTTGTTCAAAAAGGCAGACAGGAAATACGGGAATAGACAAGGAACAAAAAACAGATTTTTGTGAACCTAGGCTTGATTTCACACAACTGGCTGAATTGTGAGGCTCTAAATAAATCATATGTCTGTCAGAGGGCTAATAGCACATTTTATTTGATCACATCCATTTTCATGTGCAGATGACACCAGAAGAATTCTCAAACTGTCATTCCACATCTGCAAAAAGCAATGTTAAGTATCACTAATGCTTTAGCCAATGAAAGTTTTGATTCCTTCCCAAAGCAAATTCTGGGAAAGAAGGATACTTTATTACAGCACATCGAAATTCTTCCAGTAAAACCCATAAAAATATTTAGTAAAATCTTCATCTTTGTGAGGTTTTTTTAAAAAAATATTTTCCTCAGCTTCTAGCACTTATGAAAGAGCATCAGTGATTCTAATTACAGACCGGCATGGAGAGAAACGAGGATGCCAAATGTGGTTCTAGAAAGTAAGCAGTCCTGACACGTTCCTGCTTGTATGAAAGGAAGAAAAGATGAGTAGTAAATATCTCAAGATGTCCAGATAAATTACTGGGCTACCCGATTAAATGTATCTGTGGGGTGAGGGGAAATCAAGTCCAGCAGAAAAATCCCAATAAAGCAAGATAATGAGTTTTCCATTATAATGAGTCAGAAAAGTAAGCATAAAATGGAAGGGTGTCACCCAATTTTATTTTTTATGAATTATCCTTGACTTATGACCGGATATTTAACGACTGTTTGCAGTCACGATGGCCATGGAACAGGCACTGTAAAACCTTGCACCAGCTTCCCCCGAGTCACACAATTGGATTTCAAGCCCTTGCCAAGCTGTTTGCATTTATGACTGGTTGCCAAGTGCCCAGCAACCACGTGATCACCATTTGCAATCTTCTCTGTCGGCTTCCCCAGAAAGTCAATGGGGAATCCCGCAGGGAAGGTAACAAAACAGAGGGGATGGAAGATTTGAGGTCCATTCTGCTAGCATGCTGAGGAATTTCCCCTCTGCTGCTCCAATACAGGGAGGGACTATCCTGGTGGAACAGATCTCAAATCTGGCAAAAACACTAGCAAAGCCAGCATTCTGAAATATTCTGAGCCTCAGTGTTTCAGAACACTGTTTCAGAACACTGAGGCTCAGAGCATTTCAGAATGCTGGCTTTGTTACCATTTTTTTCTCTCTGGAGGAAAAAAATGGTACTGAATGCCATTGTTCTCATAATGGTTCAGAAGGCCCCATTCCAGTGGTGGGTTTCAAAAATTTTTAGAACCTCTTCTGTAGGTGTGGCTTGCTTTGTGGGAGTGACTTGCTGGCCATGTGACTGGGTGGGAGTGGCTTGCCAGCCATGTGACTGGGTGGGAGTGGCTTGCCAGCCATGTGACTGGGTGGGTGTGGCCAACTTGTAAAATGTGGTGAGACTCACTTAACAATGCTCTTGCTTAGCAACCAAAATGTTGGCTCAGAAACTCTGGCATTTGAAGCACGCAAGTCTTAAAGCTGTCAAGTTACAAGACCCTTGCACCCCTAACCCTTTAGAAAAAAACCCCAGGGGTGTTCAAACTTGACAGCTTTAAGACTTGTGGACTTCAACTCCTAGAGTTCCTTCTCTCGCTCTTCATCTTGATGATGCGGATGGGCGGGGGGAGGGAGATGGAACTGGTTCTAAACGGCACTGTAGATTTGTGGAACCTCTTCTATAGAAGAGGTTAGAACTGGCAGGAACCCACCCCTGCCCCATTCCCAACTTGCACAATTTGGAGAAAGAGCCTTTTGAATCATCATAAGAATAGGACCCACATGTAGGATGGAACAAGGTGACAGAAAGATAAGTGGACCTGGACATGGTGGAGCAGGGAATGGGTCTGTACACCAATGGGCCTAGTCAGCCAACACTTCCCAGGGACTCCCACATCTCCTAGACACCACTGCATGTTCACTTGATGACCCACACTGTCACTTAACAGCCACAACAGTGAGATCTCTGGCAATTGAGAAAAATGGTCATATGATCACCTCATTGAATAACCATAATGGCTCATGGCCAAAATTCCAGGATTCAGTTGTGGCCATAACAAAAGGACAAAAATTCAGGCAGTGATAGACCTAGATAATATTTTAAGGAATGTTTCATATGTTTTCATTTTGCCTCAAATATCTATGCTTGAAAAAAGACAATACTTAAGACTTCCTGGGAGGAGCCTACTGGTGGGGGCAGCAAAAAATCAGCTGCCTCCGAATTCCTGGCTACGTACCTGTTTAGAGGATCTTCCATCTGACGTCTTATCAGGTTTTCTTATCCTTCAGGCAAGAAGGAAAGAAGAAACTGTTTTGCTGGCAAATGCTCTTCGATTTTTGCAGCTTTTGTGCTTGCAAGGAAAGGGGGGCTAGCCCAAGGCAGAACGGCTGTCCGTGCTGGGAACTTCAAACTGCCTTGTGCAGGACAAAGTAGGTCTCCCCCACTCTGCTCAAAGTTTTGTTTGATTTAATCTTATCACGAGCTGAATCCGTTTACTGCGTGGACAATAATTGCTTATCAACATTTTAGCTTCTTTTCTTTTTCTCCTCCGAAAAATTATTTACTCAGAGGCTTTTAAAATGGCGCCGAGCAGGCTGGTTTCTCCGGTAATAACGAACACTTTTTGCTAATCCTCACAAGAATTCAAAACAAAAGAGATTGCCTATCATATGTTTTGGTTTCACAATAGAAGAATTTTACTCCTTCATTAACCTTGCTTATCTGGAAGTTAAATGGTGATGAATCTGCTGAACGGTCTTGTTACAATGTTTACTCACTGAAAGTTTTGCCAAGCCTTAAACTTCAAAATAAAAGCCTCTTTACTTAAAGCTGCATATCCAGGCAATAGAGTTTTATTAACTGCAGGCAGATAAATTTTGAAATGGCCTCAAAACCAAATATTAACTTGAAGTCGTCACCCTCTACTTCCAGGGGCACATCCTCAGTGCCTGGCACAAAGCTGCAGCCTCCGCTTCCTACGCCCCCTGCTGGGGATGTGTTAACGAAAGAATTTTTCCTGAGTAATCTAAGCGAGGCTCTTAATGCACAGACAATTAAAATGGAAGATAAATTTAGAGATAATAGAGAGGAGAGAAAAGAGGAAATAAAAGAAATGAAAGAAGAAATTAAAAGTGAAATAAAAGGACTTAAACAGGAGCTGTATGAGAAATTTGAGGCTAAGGTTGATAAAATTAGAGACGACATGCTGAGTCTTGTAACTGTATTAACAGAACATATTTCTGGAGTGGAAGATACTCTAGAGGTTCTTAATGATGCCAATGCTAACTTGACATTGAAAACAGAGGTGGTGGAACAAAAAGTGGAAAATGCTGAAAAAGAAATTATTATGATACAGTACCGACAAATGGAGTTCGCATTAAGAGTAAGGGGGCTGCGTGAGGAGAAACAGGAGAACCTGAAACAGATCCTATCGGAAGCTTTTGACCGCCTGATGGGAAGACCAGGGACCAACCAAGACTGGCAAATTGACAAAGCTTACCGCGTTAACTCCTGGCTGGCAAAGCAGAAGCAGCTTCCTCGAGACATCGTTATATATTTTACTACAAGAGAGCTTAGAAATATGGTACTGCAAGCGTCTTATAACACTAAGCTTCAAATTGGCGGTCAAGACCTGGCTGTTTTGAAAGAGATACCACCTCAAATGTTAAGAGCCAGGAGAGACTACGCTTTTTTGGTCGAAGAACTCAGAAATCGTCAGATACAGTATAGATGGGATGCACCATTCGGCATCATATTTACATTTGATAAGCAAAGGTACCGCCTCAACTCTGTATGGAAAGCCCGAGATTTTTATTATAATATATTGAAGGCCGGACACCCTGCACCATCTGGACCTAGAGAAAGACCACAAGAAGGACAGGATAGACAGCAAACTACACAACCACCAGACAAGATGGAGCATCTCTCTTCTCTAGAAGTGCAAGGTGCTATGGAACCAAGACCTAGCCGCATGACTACTAGACGTATGGAGAAACAAGCTAAAAAGCAACAGCATCAACAATCATCGGCCATCGATCAAGGAACTACAGTAACAAATCTGGAAGCAGTGGGAGGAGCTAGACCTAAGGTTAAACAGGCCGTGCAGGAAGCTCTAAAAATGCTTCAACCAACCAAAGATGACAACTAAGATTTTAACATGGAATGTCAACGGACTGAACTCTCCACAGAAGAGGAAGAAAATATTTCATTATCTCAAACAGTTTAAGAACGATGTAATTTGTTTGCAAGAAACTCATATCAAGTCAACTGATCAAAAATATTTGATCAACTCAAAACTTGGTCAACATTTTGCAGCTTCTGCTATGGAAAAGAAGAATGGTATAGTTGTATACTTAAGAAAAGATATGAAAGCTGAATTAATAGAAGCAGATCCCTTCGGAAGATATATTGCTTTAGACTTAATCTTAGAAGGGAAAAAGACATTACTTTTGGGAATTTATGCTCCCAATCAACAGCAAGATAGATTCTATAGAAATCTTCATGCTAAATTAGTACAGTGGGACTATAGTTCCTGTATACTATTGGGTGACTGGAATGGAGTGATAGATACTAAGAGAGATAAGAAGATTTCCCGCCTAAATACCAAGATGCGAGCAAAGTTACCCAAATCTTTCTTTGACATTATGGATGATTTTGAATTGAGAGATATTTGGCGAGAAAGAAATGCAGAGGAATATGACTTCACTTTCTTCTCGGACAGGCATCAATCCCTCTCAAGGATTGATTTTATTCTAACCACTAATGATTTGCTTTCTAGGGTCAAGAAGACAAAGATTGCGGCTAGGGTCCTTTCGGACCATAACCCAGTTTGGATGGAGTTGGGAAGGGTAGTGCAGGCAAGAAGGTCTTGGAGATTGAATGAAAACTTATTTAGATATGAAAAGTATATCAATGATTGTAAAAAATTACTATCTGAATATTTTGTTTTGAATATGAATAAGGGTACATCTATGGAATTTGTATGGGACGCAAGCAAAGCGTATATGAGAGGAGTTTTGATGAATATAAATAAAACACATAGAAATAAGCAAGGGTTAAAACGAACAGAACTGGAAGAGGAAATTAAGAGAAAAGAGCTGGAGTTAACAATGAACCCAGACGATACAAAGGTTAAGGAAGCTATTAACATATTAAAATCTCAATTTGACATGTTGATCTCTGACCAGGTAGCTACTAATTTATTATATGCAAAACACAATACTTTTTGTAATGCAAACAAACCTGGCAGATGGTTAGCTTATCAGATTAGGAAAAAAAGGAAAACTCGAAATATATCTAAACTGATTTACAGAGGGAAGGAGGTGTTTCAACAGGAAGAGATTCAAAAGGCTTTCTGGGAATTTTTTACAGAACTGTATAAAGGGGATAAAATTAATGGTTTAGACATAGACAAATATTTAGACAAAGAGAAAATACCTTCAGTTAGAGAAGAACACAGGCAAAAATTGAATCAACCAATAACCTCGGGGGAAATCCTGCAGGTAATTAAGCAATTAAAGTCAGGGAAAGCACCAGGTACAGATGGCTTGACAGCGGTTTACTATAAAAACTTACAGTTAGAAATGGTAGAACCTCTTAGAGAATTATTTAATATGATTCAAATGGAAGGTAAAGTCCCTCCATCTTGGAAGACAGCGTTTATATCTTTGATACCCAAATAAGATCAAGATACTACTCAACCCAAAAATTATAGACCTATTTCATTACTGAATGTAGATTATAAAATTTTTACTAAAATATTAGCAAATAGGTTAATGTTGGTCACTCAACAATTGATACATACGGACCAAACAGGTTTTATACAAGGGAGACAGATGAAAAGTAATGTTAGATTAATTATTAATGCATTAGAATATTTGGGAAAGAACAACCAGATCCCTGCTGCGTTTATATTTTTGGATGCTGAGAAGGCCTTTGATCGAGTTAACTGGCAATTTCTGTTGAAGATACTGCAAAAAATGCAGATAGGAGATAATTTTTTACAGTCAATTAAAGCAATATACCAACAGCAAACAGCACAAATCATAGTCAATGGAAGTTTAACAGACTCTTTTCAAATTGGAAAAGGTACAAGACAGGGCTGTCCTTTGTCCCCATTATTGTTTATTATAACTTTGGAAGTATTGTTGAATAAAATACGGGGCTTGGATGGTTTAAAAGGGATCAAGATTAGGCAGCAAGAATATAGAGTCCGCGCTTTTGCGGATGATTTGGTCATAATATTGGAACAACCGCAGGAATCCAGTATGGTTTTAATGAATACGATTAATCAATATGGTCAAGTGTCGGGCTTTAAAATAAACTTAGGAAAAACCAAAATATTAGCTATAAATATGAATATTAAACAAAAGGAAGAATTAGGAGTGATGCTAGGATGTGAGGTAGTTAAAAAAGTCAAATATCTTGGAGTTAACATTTTAACTTCAAATGGGAAATTATATAAGCATAATTATGAACCACTTTGGCATAGCATACAGACAGAGATGAAAAAATGGGAGAAATTGCACTTATCTTTGCTGGGTAGGATAGCGGCAGTGAAAATGAACATTTTACCAAAATTTTTATTTCTTTTCCAAATGTTACCTATACTTAAAAAAGATGTGAACCTTTTAGAATGGCAGAAGGGTATCAACAAATTTGTGTGGGCAGGAAAGAAGCCGAGGGTAAAGATGAAAATAATGCAAGATGTACGTGAGAGAGGAGGATTGAAACTACCTAATTTAAAACTATATTATGATGCAGTGGCATTATCTGTAATTAGTGATTGGATTCATTTAACCAATGATAGAATATTGAATATTGAGGGACACGATCTGGTATTTGGTTGGCATGCTTACCTGTTATTCAACAAAAAATTGGATAAGAATTTTAAAAGTCATATTTTAAGAAATGCTTTATTGCGGGTTTGGAAGAAATACCAATATAAATTAAATGACAAGATACCCATGTGGGCAATTCCTAGACACGCAATTGAAAATATGAATACAGCACAAAAACAGGACAGAATTACTTACAGACAGCTTCTTACCTCGGAAAGGGGGGTATTACAATTAAAATCTTTAGAGGTATTAAAAGAGGAGAAGGTAGTTCAAACATGGTTCCAGTATGGGCAATTACAGGCTAGGTGGAAAATAGATCAAAAAATTGGTTTTATTCAAGTTGTGGATAATCTGTTTAAACAAATAAGAGATCAAAGCTTAATGCATATAAAGAGGATATATAATGTATTAATACAGATGGATTCGGAAACAGAATTAGTTAAAGATTGTATGATAAAATGGGCTCAAAATATTGAGGAACCAATAATGTTGGATACATGGGAAAGAATCTGGGTAAGAAATGTGAAATTTACACAAGCTCAAAATCTGAGAGAAAATTTTTACAAGATGTTCTATAGATGGCATTTAGATCCTAAAAAGTTGGCTTCTATGTATCCGAATGTACAGCCTAAATGTTGGAGGTGTGGTTCTCTCGATGCTACATATTATCATATATGGTGGACCTGCCAAAAGGTTAAGGCATTTTGGATAAAAATATGGTGGGTCATGCAAAATGTTTTTAAAAGAAGGATAAAGTTTAGTCCTCAGTTATTTTTACTAGGTATATGTACTGACTTTACAGTGGTAGAGACCAATTTGATTCTGCACCTGATAATTGCAGCAAGACTGTTGGTGGCGCAATATTGGAAGAAGGAAGACTTGCCTACAATCCAAGAATGGACATTGAAAGTAACAAACTTAGCTGAAATGGCTAAAATATCGGCATATCTCAAAGATCATTCAAATGAGATATATAAACGAGACTGGAAAAAATGGATTGACTATATACAAAATAAATACGGGACTAAGAAATTCCAGTTAGCCTATGCTTAAGATCAGAAATGATTTAAACTGTTAAAAGTTCAGTAAGAAGAAGCTAAGGTCAATCTAGAATGTCATTAATTTCTTTATTTCTTTTTTCTCAATAGATTTTAGACTGTGTTAGTTAAAAATCCATACCGTGTACGGGTTCTGGGAAGTCGGGGGGGGGGAAGGAGGAGGGGGGTGGGGGGGTGGAGGGAGGGAGGGGTACACACAACAAAAAAAAATTTGTACTTCAATGTCTTAATGATTGACAAATGATGACATATTTGTGTTTTTTTTAAAGAAAAATAAAAAAGTTCTGTTCAAAAAAAGACAATACTTAAGATGTTCGTCAATTATAATTATAACAAAAAGAATATTGAAATACAGGATGTTTGTGTCATTTCTTACCCAAGCTGCCTGATTCAGAACTCTGAAAATCTTTTTTACTTATTTGTCAGTGATTAAGAATTCTGTGTATGGTATGTTTTAGATTAAATGACTTTTGACTAATTTAATCCCTCTGTTTTGATATTTCATGGAGTTGCTTGCAGTGTTGTGTCTCCTAGATACATTCTATTCTATGTTAACGTAATTATGCATACAAATGCCTAAAGTTAACTTCATAAGTTAACTTTGTATTGGATCAATTTCTCCAGTCTGATGCCCTCCAGAATAGAAAGTCCAGAATTGTCTTAGAGACTGAAGAATCCAGAAACCTATCTTAATACATCTGGAAAATACCAGGCTGGGGAAGGTTAAATTAAACCATTTAGTCTTTAACACAGCTGGATGAAAGCTAGAAGTAAAAGGAGGGAGAAAAACCCTCTACTGGTTCCCCAGTATGGCATGTTTTGTTTCTAAATTACGCATTTGGAGTTCCACACTGATACAATGAATGTTATCAAAACCTTGACTTTAGCTGTTTATTTAGAAATCCATCTGCTGTGAGCAGCATTTCTTGGATCTATTTCAGAATCAAGAGTAAATCCATGTGGCAAAAAGCAGCAAAGCTTTTTTGGCATAAATATTTTGGATTCTATACTCCAGCTGCTGCAAAGCTCTATCACAAGCATTCTGATCTCCTCAGGACATTACTTGGAGAATGTCTGCCTGTGTTTCCCTTGGAACCTATAAAAATGGAATGATGCTAAAAGTTTGAAGATGCTTACATAAGAAAACAGTATGCTGGTCAAATAGCCACTAAGCACCTGGGAGCCTCCCCTGAACCTGAGCACCATGAATCACTTACTTCTAGTTCTTTAGAAATTTCCCAATGATAGGACCCTTCTGGGATGCCATCCAGTCTTTTTTGTCTCCAACTGGTCTATCATGTATCTCCACAGCACTCCAGAGAATTTATTCTGAACTGAAAAATACATCATTCCTATCTCTCCTCATTCCAATGCACTAATTTATTATGAGGAAAGTATTTTATTAGTCAACCTGGATAATAATTGTTGTTCTTATTTCCAAATGAAGAAAGAAATGGCGAAATTCTCTTAGGTGGAATGTGGGATTCTTGTACTTTGTTTATTGAAGGGGTTGCCAAGCAATATCGTGAATATTCTACCTTTCATTTTACAATAGCTTCTGCCATCTTCTACAATTTCCTTGTTGATGATCCCAAAAGAAGACAGTTTGAAAGAATACCCCCCTTGGGGATTTTTCAGATCAGGATGTGTAAGCAACAGAAGGGAGACAGCAGAGTAACAAGGAAGAACTCAAATAGAAAAGATTCAAAAACATGACTTCAGGAAAGCCTAAAGGAATTCAAAAGTATCCTAAGAACAAAGAAAAATAGAGACTTATTTTGTGAGGGGGAAAAATGGGAGAAATGGAGGACAGATTTTAGCAGTTGACGAATTCTATCATATATTCCACAATGGATGAAAAATTCGAATTTTCTAGACTTTAAGTCTATCCTCATATTCTCTCACATATAAGAGCACTGAAATAACTGTGGAGGTAAGAAAGACATATGGGCAAAGTAGTTGTCGTATCTCACATGTCCATGTTTAACAATAAATGTTCAGGAGGTGACTCTTATCCAAAAAGAAACCAATGTCTCCCATCTTCTTGGAGCCACCAGCTATTTCTGTCAGCGGATTGCTAAAGAATGTGATTGATTATAGCGTTGCCTATAATGATTCTAATAGTCAAAACTATTTACTGGGAAGTGCCACTATGGGATGGAAAGACATGATTGTTTTATCTTCGGTTAACATGTCAGATTTTGCAATCTTAAAAAAGTGAGTGGGGTCAGGTCAAAAACAAGATAAAATAAAATGCATATTTAAATTTGAATGTGATTTATTTAAAACCAATCTAGTTCCACATCATCTCAACAAAAAGAAGTCTAAGAATGAATCTGGAAGTCAGAGCAGCTGAAGATCAATCCAAGTTATGTCTGGTTTTATTTATCATAATTATTTCTAACTTTGCATAGCAATGTTTCGCTAACCGCAAGAATTCTGGAAATCGCAATCCCAACACTTCTGGAAGGCACCAGGTTATCAAAGGAAGCTTGCCCTACAGTTTACTTGGGTCTTCAACAGTAGTGGGATTCAAAAAAATTACTACCGGTTCTGTAGGTGTGGCATGGTGGGCATGGCATGGTTTGGTGGGTGTGGCAAGGGAAGGATACTGTAAAATCTCCATTCCCTCCCCACTCCAGGGAAAGGGAGAGAATAGATGGGGGTGGGGGCAGTCAGAGGTGGTATTTACCTATTCTCTGAACTACTCAAAATTTCCACTACCAGTTCTCCAGAACCAGTCAGAACCTGCTGAATACCACCTCTGGTCTTTAATAACTTGTGCCATTTATAGAGACAATAGCTGAAGCAGCAGGGTGTAAAGAGACCACACAGCATAATGTCAATGGGAGGTTGGTAAACTGGTTGGTTGCTGGATGGAAGAGAATGTCCCACCTATCTCACATAGGCAGCAAGCACTCTTAGTAACTATTAGTTGCTTACTTACTAAGATGCCAAGGAGTTAAGGACTATTGATGCCAAGGAGATAAGGGCTATTGAATATGCATTTGCTTTGACAGGTACAATATAACATGCAAGAATAAGAAAAAGACAGATATTTCTTTCTGAGCACAAGCATTATGAGTTCAGGAGCACCTAGCTCTCTGTTTGCTAATGTTTTGTGTAACTTGTCTAGCCACATCATTAATTTTAGTTTTCCTCTGATAGACTAAGCAGTTGAAAATATATTTCCATTAAGTTTGGGACTTCACTTTCCTGAAGTTAAGAAAACTTATCTGGAGTAAAGTCTTGGTTGCAGAGTTAAAGCATATTCTGAAATACATGAATCTTCAGAGTGAATGTTACTTGTTTTTTTTCCTTCTTCTTTGGCAGCATAACTATTAATATTTCCTAGAGTCATATAGGCTTCCTTTTCAGAGGAGCTAACTCTGAATAAACCAGATGCCTTGCCAAAACTATAATATCATCAAATATCTTGATGTCATAATGCAAATGATGCTTGTCTGTCTCTCCATCCATCCATCCACCCATCCATCCATCCATCCGTCATTATTATCTATCTTTCTATCTTTCTATCTTTCTATCTTTCTATCTTTCTATCTTTCTATCTTTCTATCTTTCTATCTATCATCTATCTATCTATCTATCTATCTATCTATCTATCTATCTATCTATCATCTATCTCTTGCCTTTTATTATTTTTACAAACAGCTCAAGACAGCAAACATATCCTACACACCTTCTTCCTCCTATTATGTTGCTTGGGACAGTATATCATTCAGTACATGTGTGATGATGTCATGAAGTGTGTAGCACTATTTTCCACTCCTCCTTTTCTCCACCTGCAATATCCATGCTACACAATGGAAGAAGTGAGATGTGTATTATTACTAAACCTGGCTACTTTTCAAATTGCCAGAGACCCTTCATCACAGTCACCCTAATAAATCCCCTCAAGTGTTCTGGCTTTGAGATTATTTTTTTTTCCTGAGAGCCCCTGCAAGCTTACTGCTATCTCTAAGAATACTTTGAGAGAGGGGGGTAATGGAGGGAGGGAAAAGAAAAGAAAAGAAAAGAAAGAAGGAAGGAAAGAAGGAAGGAAGGAAAGAGAGAGAGAGAGAGAGAGAGAAAGAAAGAAAGAAAGAAAGAAAGAAAGAAAGAAAGAAGACTGTGAAACTCACTCTAATGCCCATTCCTAACCTTATGCTTGTCTGCTATGATATCCTTAAAGAAATGAACTAGATTCACTTTTGGCTCCATACTTTGGGGAAAAGGAAATGCACGGTTGCAATTTTCCCCTTCTCTCTCCTTGGGTGCAGGGCTTTCTTTTCAAGGCATCCTGGCCATTCTTTAGGGAGGGCAGCAATTACTAGGTGTCAGTAGTGAATGGGTAGCATTTTTCTTTGCCACTTGCTAACCTTGAGAGCAACCCCACAGCTCCACAGAGAAGGCTTTGGAAGGTTCAGCCAAAGTCTATCAATTATTTAGTGTCAAAGGAAAAGGCTTAATCTATGTGATGAAGAAACACATTTTATCTGGAGCTTGTTCTCTCTTAACAGTGATTTACACAATTGGTCTCTCCAGGCCTTTTTCATAATGTGATTATTTTTACTAAGCAGTCTCCCTACATTATTGTTATCTTCTACAGTCTTTCAATAGGAGAGGGAAAACCCACTAAATCCCCGTTTGTGATTTTTCATAAGCCTAGCTGAAAAATATATGTCATGTCAGAGTTGGTTCAAACTGTGCTTCAAGCTAGTTTCATTCATAAGAATTATCCATCTGTGGGATCAATGGTGTCAATGCTGTTTTGCATGTTCTATATTGAGCCACTGTGTTGACTGTAACACTGCAAGCTATGCTTCACTTTACAGATAAATGGATGCCATGCACACCACCAAAAATCTGGATCTCCTAGTCAAAGAACAGCAAATAAGTCTCACATGTTAAGATGCCTATAATTTTCATGAGAAATAAAATATTCCTGAGCCATGACATTTTTCTTGATCTCCCTTTTCCCATATTTCATCCCAGTGGGTTCCCAAAGTAGCTACTAATCTGATATTTTATTTGTTATACCAAACTTCTACGGGAATTCTCAACATCTGGAAGAGGCTTACTAACATCATCGCACAACTATAATAAATCCCAGGAAGTAGTCATTGAGACTATACTAATATGGCAGAACAAAATTGTCCCCAAATGAATGGCATGCCAGATTTCTTATGCAAATACCAACATGAAGCAGTGGTTTCAGGGGGTTTATTTGGCTTATTTTGCAGAAAAGATGTGGTCCCATATGATGCTCTGTTTGAGCTAGGAGCTCATACTTGGCAAGTATTACACTTTGCAGAATAAGCATCTTTGATCAAATAAGATTTACTGTGTGATCCTATGCATGTTTAAACTGGTATAAAGCCTTCTATGTCCAATTATGCTTATTCGTACATAAATTCATATTAATGTAAGCAGATAATTTATATTCATATAGTTTATTTTACTTCATGCTTAGTCACATGGCCATTAGCAGGAACCCTGCAAGCATAGACCAAAACTTCTAGATAGTATTGGGCTTCACATTCACGTGTGTCCTTGTTCTTTGCATGTAGGATTGCATTTTAATTGTCTGAGTGTAGTTTAGAAAAATCCTAGTAAATATAAACTAATTAGAACAGAAATGTTACAATATCAAAGATGATAGCATGAAGGTATACATCTTGTTTTCTAATTTAATTATTTTCTTGCACAGAGGGATGATTCTTCTTCAAATCTGAGTACCTATGAAAGAAAATTTGTCTTCTGAATTACTAGATCACTTAGAATTTTTTTTTTGTCTGAAATGGTATAGGGACGTGATGGTGAACCTATGGTACATGTGCCACAGGTGGCACGCAGCACCCTTTCTGTGGGCACGTGAGCTGTCACCCCAGTTCAGCTCCACCGCACATGTGCACGTTCGTCCCACCAGCCAGTTGGTCTTTGGGTCTCTGCTGCGCATGTGCAGGGGCAGGTGGAAGGCGTGCGGGGGGAACATGTGCATGTATGGTTGGCAGGGCACGTGCGGGGATGCACATATGTGCTGGGTAGGGTGCATGTGTGAGGGACCATTGCATTTTATGGGCCATTGCATTTTATGCTTTGGGCACTCGGTCCAGAAAATGTTAGCCATCACTGGTATAGGGCTTCTTGCCAGAACAGGGGGTTGGACTAGAAGAACTCCAGGGTCCTTTTCAACTCAGTTATTCTGTTATTGATCATGGTTACAGTAAGAAGGGGAAAGTTATTCTGGGAGAGAAAAAGAATTGGATCTACATCCTCTACAATTTACCATCGCTTGTACCAAAGCCTTGGAAAGATTCAGACCAAAAGTCCAACAACAGAATCAAGCTTACAAATAAGTCATGATTCGTGCAAATTCAAATAGTATAAAAATTCAATTTAGTCCAATTTATTAAATCATACCAGTCATATCTAATGCAATCCAAAATTCAGTTAGTTCAAGGCTAGTGTGCACCCAGTTGAGATTAGCAGACATGCATTTATGGGTGAAGTCTTAAGATGCTGATCATTGTTTATGCAAAATGGAGAAAAGGAAGCTTCCACATTTGAGGAAAGCTCAAAACCAAGTCTCGCTTTGAAGAACTACAGCAGCATACAGTGAACAGAAGGTATGCTTTAGATACAAATTTATTCTATTCTATTGTTATAATATACTGTTCATTAATAAGTCTATACAAATTAAATATTTTAATTATTTTAGTTATATCCAGCTGGAACCAATTACTGTATTTCTCACTGAAGTGTCACTTTGAATAGTGCGCATTTGAATAATGAGACCATTTTGTGGGATTCAGTAACCGCACTAGTGAAGACTACCTGCCCTACGGAAGTATATTCCAAGTTACCTCTATTTATTAGCCATTCTTGCATGGTTCCTCTTCTTGCTACAGTAGAAGCATGGCTTTAAGGATATAGAATACTTACGAGAAGAATTGGAATGCTGTGGAAACTAAGTTACATGAAATCTTTGTAGTGGATATCAAAAAGAAAGAGAAATTGGTCGCAAAATCAGAATACAAAACACCATGACCAGATTTCATTTCCTTTGCACAGTTTTTCTCTGGCTTAAAATTCAGTGGCTGAGCTTTAAAGATTTCCTCTACATATTCCAGAATATATAACTATCTCCTCTCTTTCCCTTTTCTAGCAAAACTAGGAAAACATTTCTCTGGAGGAGTCACTGGCCTGCCAATGAGGGTAGGTTAGATTACCTATGTGGCAGTTTCTATTTTCTTATTCCTTTAATTCTATGGAACACACATAGTTGACATTTTTATTGGCTTGTTTATGTGAGGCCTACTAAGATTCTGTTTTCCTTCCATCTTTTCTTTCCCCTACACACGGCTGACCTTCCTGTCTTTCCTCACCACTTTTGAGGGGATGACAAGAAAGATTCCTTAGGTATTAATTGACACATTTCTTTATAGCTCCTTCTGTCTTACTGTTGAAATTGGATGACTATTTTTAAGACCTTTCAATATCTATCCACTCATTCATTTAATTTTATTTATTCATTTATTTTGCCCAAAACTTAACAGACTTTTTTTTTGCTGAGCAAGACCATCAAATATAATACTTCTGAGCTTCCGGTTGATGTTCTGGCAAGATTGGACATGAGGAGCGAGTCTCCGTGCTCCCGTGCTGAGTTCTCCCTATTGCTGAGCACCAAAAGGAGCCAAAGCCACCCTATAGGGATGGCGAAGCAAAGAGGGGTACCCTGTGCAGTCACAGAGAGTCACAGCTTTCCTGTCTGACCTGGGGTTCTTTTTCCCTCTCAGCAAGGAAAAGAGACAGCCTAAAGATAGCTGCTACAAAGCTGGGACAACCGAGGAACAACTAAGACTGGTGCTGGAGTGAAATAGGTGAACAGTGACTGGAACTGGGGGAGAGGATTCATTTTCACTTAGGAACCCCAAGGAATAATGTAGAACTATTTGCTCAGAATTATTTGTTAAAGCAGTGATTAAGCATTCTGAGAAAAATGTCAGACAGAAGGAAAAGACTTAAAGAGTGAAAAACAACAAATCTTTAAAAATACAGAAAATTCATTTCGTAAACTGGGAAGACATGGTAATGGAAAGGCACTTTAAAATGCTGGAATTATTTGCTTAAAAAATTATCCTGCTTCTATAATGAACTATAATTAAAATTACAATTGAAAGACTAACATTAGACTGACTAGTGGCAATACTGATGTTTAAGTTGAGAGCGACACCTGCCGACAAAAGGAAAATATACAAGTATGGGAATACTTACATGAAAGATTGTGAAAATATTTAATGGGTTATATTTCACTACCCCATCCCTACTAGAATATTGAATCTGCAAAGGAGACATAAAAAGGCTTACAATAACTCCTGGGACTATTTAAAGAGAACTGATTGATTACCTATGGGATACAAAGAACTGTGATTAATGTACTTCTTGGGCAACCTTAGGACTGAATAAATGGTTCTTGGACTACTGAACAAAAGTTGATATTTTAAAAACAAGATAAGATGCTTCACAAGGAAGAAATGAGTGGAACTTTGAAGAAGATGGCATTGATTTTCCAAAGCACAAAGGTCATCATGAAAAAAGGAAAAAATGGAAAATACTATATGAGGGATGATGAGTAAAGATCAAGATGCTCAGAGAAGGGAGGAGCTAATAGAAGAAATGGAGGAAAAGATGGAACCAAAGAACCAGCGAACAAAAGAAAAAGATAAGGAGGTGATAGTGATAAAAATAACAGTGATTGATGAATTAAAACCAGAGGGAAATATTTTAAGAGAGTTGAAAAGAGAATTGGACACACAGGAAGATACTTTTGAAAGGGAGATAGGGGTTTTGGCAAATATTTTGGAAGCTAGGCATGGAAGAGGGTAGAGATGGGAGAAATACTTAGGTTGAATAGTCAACAAATAAATGTAGACAGAGATAAAGATCCAGGAGAGTAATATGGGAGGCAAGTCCAAAAAAAGCATAGCAACTAAAGTACTGAAGCGGGCAAGAGACAATGGATAGAAAGGAAAGGATTTCTCTTTTTGTCGTTCTGAATTGCCTGTCTTCTCTTTCTTTCATTTCTTTTTTAGAATGGTAGAAGTTAGGTAGGATAGGAAGAAAATGTATTTTAATAAAAGGGTGACATGATTAAAAGTTGGAATAGAGATAGAAATAAGAGAAAGGGGGAATATTAGTGTATACTTTCTTACATAATAAAATAAAAGCAATAACTAGAGAGAAGCTTAGAAATTGAATGACAGGATTATGTATGATTAAATAATATGGTCAGTGGCATTAGAGCAATGTACTAAAACATGGAATAATTAAATAATGATAGACTATAACTCAATATAAATATGCATTATTATTAGAAATATATAAGTTGGTTGAATGTAATAACTATGATTAATTTTGCTAGTTTTATTTGTATTAGGATGCATGACACCCAGGTGCCACACTGTTCACACATTGATATGTTTATGTAAAACAAAATAAAAAACGGTTCCACCACAATACAACGAAGCCCTTATCCACGGAGACATAAGCGCGAGTGCTAATCCGTGCCGTCCGAATCGCTAAAGCAAATGTGACCTTACCGCGCTGACATAAGGGCAGAGGGCAAATCTGCGCCTTCCAAAGCACTCAGCACCCTAAACCTAACCCTAACCCTAACCCTAACCCTAAACCTAACCCTAAGCCTAACCCTAAACCTAACCCTAAACCTAACCCTAAACCTAACCCTAAACCTAACCCCTAAACCTAATCCTAACCCTTACCTTAATTTAAATCGGCTTTCTGCCGCCGCGCTGTTTTAAAGCGCCCTTCTGTCACTGTTGTTGCGGCGGTGATGACGCACGGTGATGATGTCGCAGCTTTAGCAATGCGGTTTTATCACCGCTATTTGGACGAGCGCGGTTTTGTCGTGCCACGATAAAAAACAAATTCTTCTTTTGCCATATCCGTTATTGGACATTGGTGATCATGTTGGCAATCCTATTTTTATCAACAACCACAAGAAAAAGGACTACTAGGTTTTGTCCAAACCAGTCCCTTAGACTTTGAAGCCAAGATGTTCTTCTTCTGTCTGGACCTCATCAAATACAATACTGCAAAGGTGCAAACAAGGGTGTCTCTCTCATAAATTAATTACATTTTTTCTCCGTGAACATATACCTTCCTATTGTTGTCAATACTTGCAATTTTTTTGGCCATGTGTCTCTACACTTAGTCTTCCTCTTGCAACCACAATTGGAACCAGAATTGTTAAGCAAAACAGTTTTTAAATGAGTCGCACTTGATTTCATGACCTTTTTTTTGGTTAGGAGAATCGCTGCAGCTGTTAAGTGAATTACATGGTTGTTAAGCAAATCTGGTTTCCCCTATTGACTTTGCTTGGAATCCAAGTGGGAAGGTTGCAAATGGTGATCACATGACACATGTGTAACGGTTGCACATACATAATGATTACCAAGCATTCAAATTTTGATTGTCTGACCATGGGGATGTTACAATGGTTGTAAGTGCAAGAACCAGTAATAAGCAACATTTTTTTTCATTCAACTTTGAACGGTTGCAAAACAAATTGTTGTAAGTCAAGGACTACCTGTATGTTATAAGTCAAGGACTACCTGATTTTAGAGCAATGCTGCCATCATTTTCCCACCCTACAGAAAAGTAACAATGCTTTAGTGCCTTCTTTACATGATTTCACCATGTAGGGTAAGTATTACACTTACTATTTTACATTGCTGGAAAAACTGCTTCAAAAACATCATTCTTGTTGCTAAGCAAAGTCAGTGGAACTTTGTTAATCTGGTCTAGGATCTTTCTTCATCTTAACACAGTAAGAAAAGCTGCACCAGTGGTAGTTTCATCACTCAAGTAACTTGCACAAAAGGGGAGAGCTTGGTGAGAAATAGTGAGAATGTAATAAAAGGTCCCAAAGGTACTTTTTCAAAAAGTAACTGGACTTTCCTTGTTTTTCCTTGAAGACATTTCACTTCTCATCCAAGAAGCTTCTTCAATTCTGCAGTAAAGAGCTACAATGCGGGGAAAACTTGGGCAGCAAAGTAAGTTTAGATTGTCCTGATTACACTGAAATCCCAAAGATGCTTTTTTTCAAGGGGCAACTGGACTTTCTGGCTTTTCTTTGAAGACATTTCATTTTTCATCCAAGAATCTTCTTCAGCTCTGACTGGATGGTGGGAAGAAGCTTTTTGGATGAGAAGCAAAACGTCTTCAAAGAAAAACCAGAAAGTCCAGTTGCCTCTTGAAAAAGCACCTTTGGGATAACCATGACCTGGATGACTGAGAATCTTCATAGACATTAATCGAAACATACCCAAGAGTGCATCCAAGCCACATCTATTCCTTTGCAGAGAATTTTCAGCTGAACTACAAAGCCAGGATCACATTTGGATTGGTAAGGGAGAGAGAAAGAGAAAGAGAAAGAGAGAGACCCCTCTCTTCCCCATATATGTCATCTTTTATTGCTACCTTTCATTGATTTTAGTGCAATTTCTTTGTTTGACTATTGCAAGCCATTCAAGATCATTGAGAGTCAGGCAGCATGCAAGTTTAAATTATGATAATGATGACAGTGATGATTATTAATCGATCTGACAGCCTTCATTTTACCTATCTATGACAACATGGTATGAAAAAGGGGGTCTCCCTATTTAAGCACCCAGAAAAAGAAATCAATTTTACAGCATTCATATAAAAGACTATACAACGTTCCATTTCACCCCTTCTGCAATTAAAGCACATGTGGAAGGTGGTGGGTTTTATTTCTTCACACAAGGCATTAATTTTCGAGAAATACTGCATCCTGACTTTTCACTGGCTCCAAGCTTGGTTTTCCTATGTTTACACCAAGTGGCTGGTTGGACTTCATTATACACCAAGTATTTCCATAGATCAGAGGCAGTGAGACCTATGTAACCAACATAAAATAAATTACCTCCCTATGATAAATGGTTCTATTAGCAATCCAGATTGTTAAACTCCGATAGAACAGAATAGAGGGAGCACCAACCCATTCATTCTCCCTCCGGCAGATACCAAGTTGTAAATAGGTTATTTTGTGTGTAAATAACACATTAAAACTCAGCATTAGCTGTGGCTTTTGATAGAGAGGAAATTGTTCCAAATAAATAATCCAGGACAGGAATGTAAAATAAGCCAGATTTAATAGTGCATGCCTCCCATTGCCGTGTTAAACATGACTAAAATGATAAACCCCAGAATATACTAATAGTAAACCATGCTCTGACATCAAAGTAATGAGGCCATATTTTAACCCAGCTTTAGAAATGCTAAAATTAGTCTTGACAGAGCCAGACATCGGGAAAAAAGTGCTGCCAACATAAACACCATCAATTTACCAACTTGGTATTTCTGTCATGAGGGGTGCATAGCATTATGGGGTACAAGATGGTGTGTTTCTCTGGATTCAATAACAAGGCACTTGACACTTTGAAACAAGTGTATGCTGAAAAATTGTACAAATATGTATAAATTCATGACAATTTCTAGTTCCACCAGCTAGAATATTTAAAGAGATTTCAAATTCAGATTCTATCTTGAATGTGAAGTTGTTCTTTTAAATGTGAACAGTTCAGCTGTAGTATCTCTTGCTAGCATTAATCTTGTCAAGGTTCAGATAAGATGTCTCATAAAACATAATTGCATAGAAGCCATCAAATGCTATGAGATCAAGAAATCCTATCTAAACATTGATTATGTGCCATCAAAATACTGTCGATGTTTAGTAACCACATGGATACACCTTCTCCAGGATGACCTGTCCCTAATCAGGCCCTTTAAACCTTCCAATGGTGTACCCATTGCTGCTGTAATTAAGCCCATCCATTGTTACTGGTCTTTCTCTTCTTCTATTTCCTTTCATCTTTCCCAGCATTGAAGACAACTCAAAAGACCTAAGTCTTTGCCACTGTGTATACAATATTATGATTTAAATCTGGTCGTTTGTACCTTCAATGAAAATGCTGGGTTGACATATTTCATAATCCACCTGTTCATTTTCTTGCCTATCCATGGTATTCTCAGAAATCTTCTCTTAACTCCCAAATTCAAAAGCATCAATACTCTTTCTCTTCTGCTTCTTCGAAGTACAAAGTTTGCCTTCCACATATCTTTTCTCTTTCATCTTGAGGTCTTTCAACTCCTTGTATCAATTATATAGTCAATGTGATTGCTGTGTATTCCATCTGCTACTGTCCATGCATTGTTTGGTGGTTTAAAGACTGGATTAGCAATGAAGAAATCACTAGATTAGCATACTCTTCTAAGTTGTTGTCATGCCTCATTTGTTTCCTGGGCCATACAATCCAACTACATTTTCCTTATTATTTTCAACTTTGACATTCCACTCTCCAACTGCAAGAATCACCTCTTGTTTACATGATCTGTTGATTTCAGATTGAACTTGATTATAAAATCAACCTTATCATCTGCTGCATCAGTAGTTGGAACATAAACATAATCATCCTATTAAAAGGTTGTTTCCAAGGTCTAATTATTCAAACGTTGATTGCATCGGACCCAAGTATTGTTCTTGCTATTTCCTTTCCAATGAGAAAACAATATCACTCCATCTTGTTTTCATGCCCCAAGTAGTAAAGAGTATGATATGGCTGGAAGGATCCATTTCAATTCTGATGCCTAAGATGTCAATGTCTAGTTGATTTATTTCCTTTTTACTGTGTTGAGCCCATTTCAATGCTTCTAGGTTTCACATTCCCACTGTAATTCCATTTTCAGATTTTTCTTTTCCTGCATGGCAATGACACATCATGAAGGCTTTAATCTAATAATGGCACAAATAAATCCAACTCCAACAAATCCCAAGCTCAGTAGCAAATTGAGTGCCATCTGTCCTGGGGAAATTGACTTCTATACCACTCATCACTTTATCTTAATTATTCATTTTCTTCATAAAATATATGAATGGTTTACCATTGCTTTCTCCTATATACAGTAGAGTGAACTGATTCCTTTTCTGGTTGACTCTGAAGAGGTTGTCTGTCTCCATCATCTTTCTATATCACTGCCAGTAATATAGATGACTACCTGCTTTCAGTAGGCACCTTGGGTGACCCTGTTGAGAGTATATACTCTTGGCATAAGCTCCTGGCATCCTTCACTCTCATGAACAGCATTCTTTCTGCCTCCATAAGGAAACAGCACAGCTTGAAGTGATCCAAATATTACATAACCACTTCCAGGTTCTGTTATATACTAAATAAAATATCTCAACTATTAGCTGGTAAAAACTATGAAATTTTAGTTTTTTTCAACCATGATCCATAACTAATCCGTGCAAGCGGTGGGCAAGCATGCTAAGATCCATTTGTGCATGCACGGGATTAGGTTTTGTGTGCAAAACCATCCCCTCTCCTCTGCCACCTGCTGCCACCATCACTGCATGTCTGCGGAGACTGAAAGGTAGGGGACCACTTTGCTGTACCTATTATCTTTGAAAATGGTGAATACTGAATGCAATACTATATCAAGGAATATGTCATTTGTAGTTGGCCTGCTTCGGTACAGGTAGATTTGTAGCTTCAGTTTAGCCATGTGTGAGAGCTTGTTATTCTATGGAATCCTGGATTCTGTGCAGCCCAAAATATGAATCGGCCATTAGTAAAGTCACAGTTTACTCCAACCATGTGTGGCAAGGGCTGGCAACCTAAGGCTTTGAAATATATCATTGCAGCTAATTTAATTTAATTTAATTTAATTTATTAGATTTATAGGCCGCCCAATCCCAGAGGACTCGGGGCGGCTTACACAGAACAAAGAAAACAAACAAAATAAAAATAAAAATTTAAAATTTAAAAATTTTCCAACACGCATACATTCTGATTGGGGCTGGATCCTACATAATAAGGTCAACAGCCCCAGGCCTGCCGGAACAACCAGGTCTTAACAGCTTTTCTGAAGGCCATGAGGGTGGGTGAGGTCCGGACCCCTGGGAGTAGCTGATTCCACAGGGTCAGAGCAGCCACAGAGAAGGTTCTCCTCCGAGGCCCCGCCAGCCGACACTGTCCGGCTGACGGCATCCTAAGGAGGCCCACCCTGTGGGATCTTATCGGCCATTGGGAGGTATGTGGCAGTAGGCGGTCTCGCAAATACGCTGGTCCTGAGCCATGTAGGGCTTTAAAGGTAATGACCAACACCTTGAATTGCATTCAGAGACCAATTGGCAGCCAGTGCAGCTCATGGAGGATAGGTGTAATATGGGTGTATCTCGGTACACCCAATATCGCTCGCGCGGCTGCATTCTGGACTAGCTGTAATCTCCGAACGCTTTTCAGGGGTAGCTCCATGTAGAGCGCATTGTAATAATCCAGCTACCAGAAGTTTCCAACATCAGTGCTGAAATCTAGCACAATCTTGGGGGTATCTGCATCTTCCATCATTCTAACCACTGCAGTGGCGCAGTGGTTAGAATGCGGTACTACAGGCTACTTCTGCTGACTGCCGGCTGACTGCCATTTGGCAGTTCAAATCTCACCAGGCTCAAGGTTGACTCAGCCTTCTATCCTTTCTGAGGTGAGTAAAATGAGGACCCAGATTGTTGGGGGCAATATGCTGACTCTGTAAACCACTTAGAGAGGGTTGTAAAGTTGTTATTTATTTATTTATTTATTATTTATTTATTATTTATTTATTCATTTATTTATTATGTATGTATGTATGTATGTATGTATGTATGTATGTATGTATGTATGTAACTAAAGATGTAAAATTCTGAGTCATTTGTCCCCAGAGACATTGTTGTTTTACGATAGTGCAAGGAGTGGGGGCAGGAAATGTTCTCTTCAGGTACAGAAAGATGACCTATTACTGGCATGAAACCTAGTTTACATTAGCCTTTCTTCATAAGCAAATGAGCAGAAGGATGGCCAAAGAATGACCAAGTATGTCACACAGAGAAAAATCTGCCTAAGGTTAGAAATGTATATAGTAAGTTCTTCAGTATAAGGAGGCTGCAAAAAAAAAATCTGAAAAGTATAAAGAATGTGTTATGAAATAACTGCATAATTTTTAATCCTTTTTGGCAGAAAATTTAAGAAAGACTGGGATTAATGAACACATTACAAACAAGTTAAAAGGAAACCAGGCCTAAGAGTTCAGCTCTTCTCTCTCAGGGTTGGGCCCTCAGCTGTCTGAACAAACAAATAAATATGTTTTCCTCTCATGAGGCACTATTTAAAAACACTGTAAAACTCATACATGTATGTCTTTTCCCCTCCCCCAATCTTCATGTCAACAAATTAACATTTTCCAGATGTTGAAAAGATTCCTTTTTGCACCCAGAATCCAAACATGACAGTCCATAAATACTTTTAAAGAAATATTGTCGTTCAAAATTCCACAGAGTTTTTGAATATCTTTTCTTCCACTCAGTGTCATCTGAGAGACGACATAACTCAGCGCAGTATAATTTTTATTTCTTCTCTCTTCCCTCCTTTTTTAAAAAATAACTGAATTGTAGAGCAAAAACTAGTAAGCTAAGGTTACACATTTTGAAAGTATATCCAGCCCTGGAGCAAAAAATAGCAAGGAAACTTTCTCACTCCCAAAGTTATATTATCTATCAAAACAAAGATGAATGAAAACAATTATTTTCCTAGATTGTTCTGTTTAGATGTAAATATAAAGCGAGAAAAAAATAAGAAAATGTATGTGTTCTAAAGCAGAGCTGATCCAGCAATGAGAAATATTTTTGACAGACCACAAAACAGCTGAAAAAACTTTAGACAGCTGAAGATGCCACTTGTCACATTCCATTGGTCAAGTCCCAGCTAATGTGTCCCTTCAGTTCCTGCTGTGAAAGCTTATTCTATCCCACATAACACAAACAAGGAGTGGGTTGGTATCAAACCAACACAAGCAAAAATCCTATGATTATTTCTTCTTGCTTCCATCCAAAGACAACAAATACTACCACTTTCTCAGTCAGCTTTCCATAGATGTGAAGTTCAAAGGGCCACATCATTCTGCACATTTAAAAGGAATAGGCAAAGTTTAGGAAGAACATCCTTCCCCAGACTGGGGGAACTTCAGTTGTGTAACTCACAAAATTGCAAAAGATCATAGTAATTATGTCAGCTTGGAATTCTGAGCAGCACTTCAACAGTGGATGCCAAGTTAAGGAAGGCTGATTGTCAGCACTCATTTTATATCTTCATGAGATGCTAATTGGGGTTACTAAGAAAATAATTGAAATTATATTTTGTTAAATTTGCCTCTTTTCTTTATATGATTTTTTAAAACATGTTTTTTTTAATATTTTACTTGTCCACCACCCAGGATTCATCTGTGAGGGAGATGGACAATTTTTAAAAAATGATAATCAAACAAACAAAATAAAAAGTACCAACTATGGTCTCTGCAGAGAAAAATCTACACAGTATGAAACTCCATTGCTCCCATAGATATGTAAACACATGATGGGGTTTTCATCCATCCTGATATCAATTGTATAAATGCCCCAAGATCAATTGTATATATCAATTGTATTTGTATTTATACAATATCAATTATATAAATGGCCCTCTTGCATGGTGGAGCTCTAGAGGAAAGCAATCTAAACTTATCATCAAGTTTCTGCCTAAGTTTAAACTGATTTTTTTACAGGATAGTTTCCAATACCAACAGCATTTCTCACTTCCTTGGTGTGCAAAGCCTTCTTTCAAGTAATATTAAAGTGCAAAGTTAGGTGTGCAAAGCCTTCTTTCAAGTAATATTAGATGTTTTATTTTAAGAAGTATCATCGGTCTTTTCAGATTTCCCCCTCAAGTAACTTTCTGGTTAACATTACTCATTATGTAGCCCTCGTGATCTGCATTCATCCTATTTTTTTCTCTTACACATTCATCTCAAGCAAAGTGGGCCACTTTTTATATAGAAACAGAATTGTGACATTCTATGTGCCACAAGGCTCGATATCCAGCTCCAATCTTCATCCCAAAGTCTTATACTTGCTCCTATTTTCAGAGGGTGCTTGCTTTTGAAAACCAGATTCCGGAGTCAAAACAAACAGCATAACCTGCAAATTACAGTATTTTAAAACAGCATGTTTGTTTCTTTGTCAAAGAGGGACTAAAATTTTCTCCTCCACTCTGGCATCCAGTAAGCAACAACTGATCATCAGTGCTATCTCTGGAGGAAATGAATGCATAAATCATGTTAGGGTGAAGTAGCCTTTATTTCAGCTCCACTTTTTTTGAGTCACAGTTGTCTGGTCAGATGTGTCATTCTATGATCACCTGAGATCTGCAAACACTCAATTTCCATTTCCTGAAACTAAGATCAATAAACTCAGAATTCTAGCAGAAGGATTTACAGGTAGTCCTCAACTTCCAACCATTCATTTAGTGACCATTCAAGGGTACTGCAGCGCTGAAGAAAGTGACTTATGACTGGTTTTCTTACTTACGACCGTTGCAGCATCCCCTTGGTCGTGTGAACAGAATTCAGATGCTTGGCAACTAGCATGTACTTATGCTGCTAACTCCAGTGATTCACTTAACAACAATGGTGAGAAAAGGTTGTAAAGTTAAAGTAAAGATTCCCCCAAACATGCATGGTAGCTGTTTCTGGCTCTAGGGGTGGTGCTCATCTCTGTTAAGGGGGACAAAACCCTCTTAACAACTATCTTGCTTAGCAATGGAAATTGGGGCTCTATTTCAGTCATAAGTTGAGGACTACCTGTACACTTCTGACATTGGAAGTTCTAAGCCTTTAAAACGAAGCCTAGGCTTGCTTTCAAAATGAGGCAAAGGATTACGAAGTACCTCCTTGAGTCACCACTGCTGCTGTGGCTGCAGCTGCTAAAGGAACTGGTTTCTTCGTTGGTTCACTAAAGCCATTGTCTTCCAGGAGGACACTTTTCTCTTCTTTTTTTGCAGAAGCCATTGATGTGGATGTTTCCATCTCAGACACGCATATTCCAGCTTCCCAGTCCTTAAAAACAATACAAAAAGTTCAGGGTTTCTTTTTCTTTCTTTCCCCATTAAAAACACAAAAATTGCTTTGATGGAAATGCTTTCATCCTATTCCAAAAGATAATTAAAAGCAATAACAATAAATATTGGTTTAATTGCTCATCAAGTTTTTTATTAAGCTGTGGTAATTATATCCAGAAAGGATCTGAAGCCACATTTTTCTAAACGATGGTTGACTTAAGATTGATGTATACACACACCCAAACATACACACATACATACAGGATATACCAAACATTGAATTACATGTAGCCCAAGCACAATGTTTTGTCATTCCCCCCCCCCCCAGAAAAAATGCCATTATACTTAAGAATGTTTGAAAGTCATGTGTCAAACAAGGAAGTGTTTAGAAGAAAATGGCAAACAATTTAAGCAATTAATGGAATTTGTATAATAAATTGTCTACGAAGCCCAACATTGGATAGACCCTGTGCGTATTTATTCATTTTTCATTCTATTAGAATAACCTTCCATGTCCTCCCCCAAGGTACAACTTTAGAGTAAACTGCTGATTAAAATTTTATAAGTAGAACAGTTAGAAACTTCAAGAATATTTGTATCCTTTCACTGGAAAACAGAAAGGAGACTTCTTCACTACTCTTCTGGAGTATTTACTTAAGCTAAGAAATCAACCCTTTACTCTGGACCTCTAAACACTACAGGTAGTCCTTGACACACAACAGTTCATTGAGTGACCATTTGAAGTTACAATGGCACTGAGAAAAAGTATAGTATAGCCTTTCTTGCCATGGCACAAAATAAATACAACGAAATTGGTTTTAGCCTCACTGGTGCAATCCATGACAACAAATACAAACAACATAAATAGTATAAGGAATAATCCCAATGCAAGTAATTAGGGAAAAAGAAAAAAAACAGTCATACATTTCCGCCTGTGTGTGGAGTTATTGTGGTTGTGTTTAGGAGTCTGATGCCAAAGGATAGAAACTATGATAGAAAAGGTGACTTATAACCATTTTTCACACTTACAGCCATCACAGCATCCCCACGGTCACATGATCAAAACTGGGACTCTTGGCCACTGACTCATATTTAGAATGGTTGCAGTATCTGGGGCCATGAGATCCCAGCTTTTGTGACAAGCAACGTCAATGGGGAGGGTAGATTCACTTAGCAACTCTGTTACTAACTTAACAAGGGCAGTGGTTCAGTTAACTGTTCTTAAGGTCATAAAATGAGGCAAAATTCATTTCACAATTGTCTCTTAGCAGTAGAAATTTTGGGCTCAATTGTGGCTGTAAGTCGAGGACTGCCTGTATTCCAGAAGCAAGATCAAGGAACCCCCTTCTAAATGCTTTCCAAGGAAAAGGAGGAAAGCAATCAGTTCAATGCCCTGGGTATGGCACTGAGGCAACAGGCCATACCCTGAGGATTCTGCCATGCTTTATATAGCTCAGTGCTACTTATCTAGCAATTGGAGCAATTTTTTCTGCCTTTGGATAGGCCTCTATTGCATGCATGGACTTGAACACTGAACTATGGCCCAACTCTTGTCCTTCTTGGAAAAAAGACCCTTTACAGGTAACATTCTAATAAAAAAACACCCATGCACCATAACATCTGTTGAGCCACCACTTGGCTGTTGCTTGCTGTATAGTGCATTGTGCTTCAGTAACTCTCACCTCTGAGCCTTACCTGCTACCAGCCCAGAAGATTATAGAACAGGACTCTAAATTGACAGAGATGCTGATCCCTGCTGTGTTTTGAGTTTGAAGGGGGAAAGCATCATGTGGTTGTGCGTAGCATATATTGGCCTACATATTATTAAGAATGAGTATAATTTATAAAGTAATCCTATTCCAAATGCCTACCAAATTTTAATTTTATTCCTGCCAAACTGATCTGATTCCATATGTTTCCATGTCCTCATTCTCTAAACCGATCCCAAATGGTGCACTCCTATTTCAAAAGACATTGGAAAAAATTCATTACCTGTTTTTGTTAAAATAGACTCTGCATTTTTCCCATGCAAGAAACCCACATAGGCACATAAAACAAATATTAAATGCAGTTTTCAAAGTTCTAAACAGGACTTCAACAAGTTCATTTTCAACTTAGAACAAATCAAGTGCTCACATTTCCTTTGTTTTACAACAGAGGAAGTGTTGCTGGCTCTAGTGTCCAAACAGAAGAAGAAACACTGGAAGAGTTATTTGTATTTAATGAGGTTCATACATCTCAGAGGAGATTTTCTATAACTTGTGGACCTCCTTGGATTCATGGTAGCTGCTTGAAAAACTAGTTAAGGTTGAGATGAGGAGGCTTTCCTCCAAATTCAGTAAGATTCAGTAAGTGCACCAGCTATGGCTTTACTGAGATCATAACGCCCTATTATAGTGGCTCATGCTCTTATCACTACAGTGTATTATTACAACACACTTTCCATGGGATTGACTTTGAATGTTACTCAGAAGGAAAAACTAATATAGAATGCAGTGGCCATCTGTTAGCAGGGGAAAACCACTATTGCTAATTTGTCAATGCCAATGATGTTCAAGTGGTGCTCCAGTTCTTTTGGGATTGCACTCAATGGATTGCTATTGGTACTACCCTTTCTATTATTATTATTGCAACAACAGAATTGTATCACAGTGGCCAGATGTTTCGCTGGATTTGGCATTGGTTACTAGTCGGGCCCCACCCAGGGGCCTCGGGCGTCGTAACGTATTTTCGTAATATCCATGCAATTCCAAGCACTGCAGCTTTTTGCATTTGACTGATGGTGATTTTGTCAATTTTTAACTGTTTTAAATATAATTCCAGTACTTTTGGAATAGCACCCAGTGTGCCAATTACCACTGGAATTACCACTGCTGGTTTGTGCCATAATCGTTGAACTTTGATTTTCAAGTCCTGGTATTTCGCGATTTTTTTCATATTCCTACTCATCGACCCTGCTATCACCTGGTATTGCGATGTCTATGATTGTAACCTTATTTTTCTCAACCAGTGTGATGTCTGGTGTATTATGCGCCAGTATTTTGTCCGTTTGTATGTGAAAATCCCACAAGATCTTGACCATCTGATTTTCAGTGACTTTTTCAGGCTTATGTTCCCACCAGTTTGTTGTTGTTTTAATATTATAATTTTTGCACAAATTCCAATGGATCATTTGTGCTACTGAATTATGCTGCAATTTATAATAATTCTGCGTGATTTTTTTTACAGCAGCTGAGTATGTGATCAACAATTTCATCAGCTTCTTTGCAAAGTCTGCATTTGGCATCATCAGAGGATTTTTCGATTTTGGCCTTAATGGCATTTGTGCGGATAGCTTGTTCTTGCGCAGCCAGGATTAGTGACTCTGTTTCTTTCTTTAATGTACCTGCTGTTAACCATAACCAAGTTTTTTCACTGTCCACTTTATCTTTTTTTTCCCAGAAATTGGCCATGCAATGCTTTGTTCTGCCAACTCTCCATTCTTGATTTTATCACATCTTTTCTGTATTTTTGTTTCGTCTGTTGGACCTTCAATAGATTTTTGTTCTTTACTTCGATTAATAGATGTTCTTGACTTTCTTTTAAATAATGAGCCAGTGCATGTTTTTCTTCTTCAACTATTTGCTTCACTTGTAATAATCCTTTGCCACCTGATTTTCGGGGCAGGTATAGTCTAGCAGTATCACCACATGGATGTAAACTATAGTGCATTGTCATTAGTTTCCTGGTTTTTCGGTCCAAAATGTACAAATCAGTTTGTGTCCAGTTAACTATATCACCTGTGTATCTTATAACTGGTATTGCCCAGGTATTTATGGCCTTGATTGTATTTCCACCATTCAATTTAGATTTCAAAATTTTCCTAACTCTGTTGATGTGCTCTCGCCTGACAATAGTTTTTACTTCTCCATGCTTGATGTTATCCAACTGCAGAATGCCTAAGTATTTGTAGGCTTCATTTTCATTGCATTTAATTAGTTGGCCATTGGGCATTTCAATTCCCTCACATGTAAGTGATTTTGCCCCTTTTTATGGATACAGTGGCGGATTTGTTTTGCCAAACTGCATTGAAATATCGGTGCTGAATACTCGGACTGTGTTTGTCAGTGATTGGATTTCTATTTCTGACTTTCCATAGAGTTTCAAATCATCCATATATAATAAATGCAAACTTTTTTCAGCTTCTTTGGCTGTTTGATAGCCTAATTTCATTTTTTTTAAGATTACTGATAGTGGGATCATCACGATGATGAAGAGAAGAGGTGAAAGTGAATCACCCTGGAAAATTCCTCACTTGATATTAACCATTCTGTAGATCTCATTCCCTACTGCCAACTCAGTTCTCCATTGTTTCATCGCCTTTTCAGTAAAGGATGTAATATTTTTGCTAATGCCAGTTGTTTCTAAGCATTTTATGATCCAACTATGTGGCAGTGAGTCAAATGCCTTTTTGTAATCAATCCAGACCATATTCAAGTTCGTTTTTCTGTTCTTACAATTTTCTAATATCATTTTATCAATTAGGAGCTGATCTTTTGTGCCCCTGCTCCTTCTTTTGTTGCCTTTTTGCTCTACTGGCAAGATGTTGTTTGTTTCCAAATAATCCATCATGTTATCTGCAATAATGCCTGTGAGTAATTTGAAGGTTGTTGGCAAGCATGTTATTGGTCTGTAGTTTTCAGGTGTTGTTCCTTTAGTTGCATCTTTCTGAATCAAGTGTGTTTTTCCAGTTGTCAACCATTCATCAATTTGACCATTTTGTAAAATTTCATTCAGTTGCCCTGGCCAATATTGCATGTAAACCGGTCAGATATTTGAGCCAGAAACCATGCAATTGGTCATTTCCAGGTGATGTCCAATTCTTTACTTTTTTTACTCAATTTTTGACCATCTCAGTTGTTATTTCTAATACTTGCATTTGTTTATTGCCAATGCTTTTCTCAAACTCATGTATCCACTTTGCTTCCTTATTGTAGTCCTTTGCATTTTCCCACAATTCTTTCCAGAATTCAACTGTGGCCTGCTTTTCTGGTTTTTCACTTTTGGTGTCACCATTCACATTAAGACTTTGATAAAAACGCCGTTGGTCTGATCGAAATTGCTGATTTTGTTTATATTGGATGATTCGTGCCTCATATCTTTCAATTTTTCTAGCTGTTGCTGTTATCCGCTGTTTTACAATCTCTACAGCTTCATTGATGTTTCTTGTATCCAATCTATATCTTTATTATTATTATTATTATTATTATTATTATTATTATTTGATCACCATCAATGTTATGAGTATTATTATTACTATTATTTCTTAAAATGAACTGCACCCAGACAATACACTGTTCATGTAGATACTGATGTTAAATAAAAAATAAAAAATCTTGGGGGGAGCTTATATGAATCCTATTAGCAGGAACTTGTGGATTGTGTAGAATCATTTCCTAGCTTCTTCTGAAGAGAGACTTTGGTGAGGTAAAGTATCAAATCTGTCCCTGAAGCAATCACATTTCATCCTAAAGGTATCTGCTCTTTAGCACAGAAGCTGCATGCAAGACAGTGTTGTGATGGGTGAAAATAATCTTGAGAGCAGGAGAAAGAGCTGTAGCCTATGCAACTGTCTGATGAGCCAACAGAATCTCTCCACTAATTACATCCTCTGGGTTAAAAAGCTCTAGATAAGGCGCAACCAATAGGTGCATTGGTCCAAACTATTTGTTTGGCATTTCTGGTAACCTAATCCATAATGGACATTTGGCTGAACCAGAACTAAAAAGATGATGATTCATGGATTGTAACAGCATAAATAACAGTTCGGTTATGGGAAGTATATCATGTCAAATGTGCAAATTCATTGGATAAACCAATGATGCTAGGAGTGGTTAGTGGAACAAGAGGTAAGTGCAAGTAAAGAACACACCAGCTTGATAACATCAAATTTGATACAAAGGTGAATATCCAACAATTGAAAGAAGCTGTGCTTGACAGAGTATTGTCTATAAAGTCACCAAGAGTGGGACATGACTGATGAGTTAAAAGAGGGGTATCAAACTGAAGGCCTCAGGCCAGATCCAACCCACAGGGTGCTTAGATCTAGCCCCTGGGGCTGTCCTGGAAAAAATGAAGGACCAACCTGCAGTGCTTCTGCTAATGAAAATGGAGCTTGTGAGGGCTGTGTGCGGCCCTCCCGAGCTTGGTTTTCACTGGCAGATGGTTGCAGGAGGTCATCCCAGCCAAAAACGGAGTTCGGGAGCCCATTTTCGCTGGCAGCGCACTCGGGCCCATGAATGAAGTCAACCTGGCCACACCCACCATGCCCCCCCCCCTGAGATCAAACATAACCCTGATGCAGCCCTCAATGAAATTGAGTTTGACACCCCTGGGTTAAAACAACGACAAAGATGGGAAGAACAGGAGGCTTCATTTATATTTGTAATTTTAAAAGGGGGTGAACAGTTACTATATTAGCCTATGCTCAGTTTGATGAAAGTTGGAAGCCACTTCTATATTACTGTCTTTGGGGGAGTGTTCCCCCTTTTCTTCACTATTTTTCTTTTTTTCCCTGCAAATTCTAAACTTTTCTTTTACTATTGTTTTCCCTTCCAGTTTAGTTGCATTAGCTTTTACTACATTAAAAAAAAAACCTCAATAAAATTAATACAAAAGAAAATTCAGTAGGAAGATGATGTTATCTCTAGCTCAGATGCCAACCAGACGAAAAGTACAGAGTGGTTGAAACCCCCCCCAAAACCTCTAGAGAGACTCAGCATCTGATCTGGAGCCAAAATTGGATCCCATATCTTCTTACTCTTCAGATCCTGAACAGGTTCCACTGACTCTAACCTCTAAGTGGCTTCAGTGCTACCACATGGTGGCATAGTTTACTGAGCATTGCAGGAGTGTTGAGCCTGGGCAAGAATAGATTAGCACCAGATGAAAGCTAACAAGTACCAGCTGAGCCCAGGAGAAAATTCATCAAGAAGACACACATGGATAGCAGACAGCTCACCGGAAACAACATACATGGCCATTTCCTGCATGCAGAAACATTAACTTTGATTTGACTGTTGGGGCTTCTTAACTATAGTTTCCCTTCAACTATTGTACTATACCAAAACAACTAATTTACAGATTGGATTTGAAATACTACCTCAGAATATACATACATACATACATACATACATACATACATACATACATACATACATACATACTGACTGACTGACTGACTGACTGACTGACTGACTGACTGACTGACTGACTGACTGAATGTGCTTAGTTATAGCCAGTTATATATATATATACGGACTGAATGTGTTTAGTTATAGCCAGTTAGAAAACATTTTCATTTTTCTCTGTCTTTACATCTATGAGACAGGAACCGGTTAACCAAGGCCTTGTAACCATTTTTCCCAGTAGCCTTGCCAAGATCTGAAGGTGGACCCAGGATGTGGAGCATAAAGTCTGAACCAGCTGGTTCATCAAGAATTGGCATATTAAAGAAAAAGAAACATCTTCTCCTCCAGTACTTAAAACTACTCTTAAGTACAGCAACTACAAAGAATGCAGCAAAAATCAAGAAATCAGCTTGATATGTATTTTAATTAGGTATAGAGGAAGTGGTCTTGATCGTTGGACAGATACAGCTATATGATATGCTTTTCAGCTTAGGGATACCAAGATCATAGTAATACCATATACAAACAGGAGGGAAGTGCCAAAAATTTGACTGAATTATTCCCATATAGTAGTGTGGCAGTCTAAGGTTACATAACTGGATACAGCCTATGAATTCTGTTTTATTGCGCTGATGAAGTTACATCTGCAAGCAAAGCCAGAGAGTATCAAGAGCTTCACTGTTGAAACTAAACTGAATTAAACTGAACTAAAATATTCACATGTCAAATAGTGGGGCACAAGTATATAAAGGTGCCATTTGCTTGATGATTTCATTGTGCGTGTGATTTTGACATCAAGCATTTTTGCTGTTCTTGTGATTGGAGCAGGGACGTGCAGTCACTAGAGGCAAGGGAGGCAGAGCCTTACCAGTCTCCTCAGGAAAAAGAAAGAAATTTAAATATTTTTTTAAAAATAATTAAAGCCAAGATAGTTGCTACCAGATTCCAGGTCACAGTGGCTTGGTGTCTGCTTAGTGTTAACCAAAGCAGGAGGCGAGAGAACTCGGGGCCTCCTTTGCTTCAGAGGAGAGAGGAGTGGGAGAGAAGGAGGAGGCTGGCTCTTTGCTGCAGACCTGGGCGCTTGGCGGCTCCCGCGATGCAAAGTGCCCCACCGTCCCCAATGCTGCCGCCCGCCCATTGCCCCGGCCTGCTTCTCCAGGCTCCGCCACTGGAAGTCCCGGATCGCCTCTGGGGGAAGGCTGAGTGAGAAGCGGAGCGAAGCTTCTCTGCGGCCTCCCGGCGCTGGGCAGAGGCTCTCGCAGGAGCGCGTGTCAGTGGCCGGCAGCCTGGAGCGGCCCGGTTGCGAGACAAGGGAGCGCTTAAAGCAGCCGCTGCCGCCGCCACCACCCCTCCTTTGCCCGGAGGGGTGGAGGCAGCAGCAGCGGCTGCTTTAAGCGCTGCCTTGTCTCGTAACCGGGGCCGCTCCGGGCCACCGGCCGCTGGCACGCACTCATGTAAGAGCCTCTGCGTAGCGCCGGGAGGCCGCGGAGAAGCTTCGCTCCGTTTCTCACTCAGCCTTGCCCCAGAGGTGATCCAGGACTTCCAGCGGCAGAGCTTGGAGAAGCAGCAGACGCAGGCTGGGGCAGCGCGGGGCGGCGGGGCACTTTGCATCGCGGGAGCCGCCAAGCATCTTTGCTGCAGACCCAGGCGCTTGGTTGCTCCCGCGATGCAAATCCCCCCCCCCCGCCGAGGCCGACCGCTGCCCTGCTGAGCTGCTTCGCAAAAGGATGCCCAGCTGAGCCTCACCAGGTATAAACTTCACTGCACGCCACTGGATTGGAGATACGCTTTCAATGTATCAAGCAGCCTTAAAGTGAACCAAATTATCCTTCCATCTAGCCCTCTAATTAATAACACCTCTATGATTGGCATTTCAATTCACCAATCTTACTGGGAATAAACATTAGAGCTGCTGGCAAGCAATGCATTTGTTTTACTGCTATGAATGATAACCACTATGGCCCAAAGCTTCTCAGCTCCTCTTCTTCAATAGATGGGAAAAAACAGCATATAAACGTAAGCAAAGAATTTATCATAATCTAAGTGTCTGCCTAGTTAAAAAAAAAAACTCTCTGGTAGTTAAGCTACTTTATTTAATTCTTGCTAGAACCTTCAGGTATCTGAAGGAATGACTGGATACTCCAGACCTGAACTAGGCATATAATGCTGCTGAATGATGCTAGCTGTATTGCATACTTGAGGGTTTCCTGATGCTAGATAGGACACATATAGAAAAGTCACCTTGCCAGTCTCATTGACAAACTTGGTTTATCCTTATAAAACTGGAACCCTAATTTGTTACTTTACTTTTTTTTAAAAAAGAGAGAAAAGAAGAAGAAAATGACATTTTTCACCTGCTTATATGAAACCGGCCTCCACTGAATCAAGCTTAATTTCCAAGGACAACATGGTGGATGTGAGTATGTAATTCTCCTGGCAAACAATGTAGAAGTGGACTTGCCATGATTTTATTTCCTAACATCGTGGAATGTTAAACAATGTTCCAATTTAGTCTAAAGACTTGGTATTCCTGAAGATCTCCCATCTAAGAAATTATCCTGGTTAGCTTTTCTCAAGATCAGTCAAGGTTGGCCAGGTTTTCTTTCTACAGTGACCATGAGAATATCCCCTTCTCCCACCCCCCAATAAAAAAAATGTGATAGAAATCCCTATCTTGCTTGCCTCATGCTTGTAAACATAAAGTGCTTGTCAAGAAGTTTCTAGTTCTCACTTTTCATAATAGGTATTCATCTTTGTCTAACATCCTAACTTTAAGCTTGTAATGCCTTTTTATTAAATACCTACTTTTTGTCATATGAACAATGGTATCTTTATAACATACAAGTCTATCCGCTGATGTTTATGTGCAGAGTTTTTCCATGGTCGTGTGCCAGATGCAATTTATAAGCTCAGCAACAGATTGATTGCAGGGGAGAACCATTTGGCGCTGAAAAATCCAAATGGAAATCTTACCTATTCGGAAATTATATAACAGATGAACACTTTATGCAATGTCTGAATTTTCCCTCCAGTCATAACTCAAAGTAAGAACTCTTGGTTCCATTACTAAGCCTGTTCATCTGTGTGACTTTCTCTGCAGGCAGAAAGTGTGATTGTTGTGTTTGGGAATTGAAATATTCCACAGTGATGTTAACATGTTCAGAAACGCCCAGGATCTCAGTAAGGAAACTGCTGTATGATTTTGCCCTGGATGACTCTGGTATTTTAACAGCTGCATTACATACACTGAAATAAAGCTAAATGAGACCTAAATAAACCAACCAACTGTGGAAAAGAAAGGTATTTTAAACACTTCTTTAAGTGTAGTGATCTTGGTATTCCTTTAACGGTCAAAATAGCTGTCTGATGACTGAAGCACATTGAATATTGCAGGAGGCAAAACTATCTAAAAAGGTGGCCAGTATATGTATTTGTCCGGAAAAACAAACACTGTATATTTGTTACTGGAATGTGCTCTGGTCTAACATACTCAACATACATGTAACACACTCAATCTATATACATTTGCACAAAGATATAGTGGCAATTTTACCAGTAACTAACCTGAAATTTCCTTTTTCCCCCCCTTAACCAGTTGTTTCATGAAGCTAAAAATGTGCAATATAATTTATCTGATCCAACCTATACAATTACATTTACAGAAGGAAAAAAGGGAAGGGGCAAAGAAAAAAAAGACTTTTTGAGCCCTATGCTATTTTCCACCCACACATATAGCTGCACATATGAGACTTCAGATACCGAATCCACAATACACATACACATCTTGCAGATTCCATTGGGTTAAATACATCTTGAAGGCTGGGTGACATCAATAACACTTAACAAAAGTGTTACACACAAAAACATTGCTTGATTTTGGCCCTATTTAAAGCCTTTGCTTAAGACCTTTTCTCCTATGGATTGATCTCAATTTTCTGCTCTGGGTATGTTGAGTAGGAATTCTGGAAGTTTCATTCCTCATACTTCTGGAGGCATGCTCTAGTGAAAGATTGGGAATCAGCCAAGAAAGCTCTAAAGGAGGATTGGGAATCAGTTCATTGTTCATGTATTCTCTTCCCTTTTCTCTTTTCTTGAAAAGGCAAGTGAAACAATCGGAGGACTTCAATTAATCCACATGAAGAAATACTACACGCCAGTACTTTACAATAGACAAGAAGAAGAGTGAAACAAGGGAAGAACAAAACATATAACAGTAAGTAATGAAAGTGGACAGAACCAGCACATTCATGGTACTATAATCCAGAGTCTCTTGATGACTTGAAGAGTGGAAATGCATGACAGAGAAACGAAGGTGATGCTTCGCCCAGCATATGTAAATTACGGAAATTGCTACTATAAAATTGGTGCACCAAATAAAGAAAAAGAAATGAATGGAATGATCGGCTATTAACCTAGAAAGTTATGTGTTACATCCAGTATCAGAGTGATGTGAAGCCAACCTGCCTTCAGGGGATTTCAATGTGACAGCTACCTGTGACATAGACTGCAGACATTCGTGTCAATATCTTCTCTGTCTCAAACAGGATCTTCCTGAAGAAGGATGCTTATCTTAGTAGGTAACAAAAGGAGGTCCCATAGCCTCTTCCCTTCTGTAGAGGAAAAGGATTTTTGCCTTTTAAAACATCATGGTGTGAAGTAATAGATGAGGACTAGGAAAAATATACCGTACACACTCCTGAGAGTCTGATTAGAGATTGAAATATATGAGAATATGGAAGATCTGAGGAGCAAGGAAGAAGCTTTGTTCCAATGATCCATTCATCTCTAAGGAATAAGTAACAAGTCTGAGCTAGAAAAACCAAGTAAGGTTACTTTTATCTTGAAATGTGTGGAGCTACTTAGGCTTTACGGTCTTTGATACACACTGTCTCTGATGTACATTTTCTCTCTGTAAACTCAGCGATTGTGTGTTCTGAGTAACAGATAAATACCATTGTATGGTCTGCTGAGAGTCTTACCTTTTCTTGTGCATTTGTTTGCACTGGAAATTCTCGTGAGATCCTACTGGCAGTTCTCACAGCTCTCCAATTTTACTTTTTCCACCATTGACAATTTTTGCATGTGACTAATTAAAAAGTGTTATGTTTCCCTCTTTTAGAAAAAGTCAAATTTTGTCTATATCTTGTGGGATTACTCTATTTCCCAAAGGAGGAAGGACACATTTTCCTAGCTACACATTCCCATACTACACACCCAAGAGGTTGTGCTATCTATCTATCTATCTATCTATCTATCTATCTATCTATCTATCTATCTATCTATCTATCATCTATCCTTCTATCCTTCCTTCCTTCCTTTCTTCCTTCTTTCCTTCCTTTCTTACTCCACTTCTTCCTATCACACAAAAGTGTGGAATTTATTGATTTAATTTAATTTGATGGCTTATGTATCTCACCTGCCATAGTTCAGGGCAGGATGGAAGATAAAGTCAGCCCCCTAAAATTGAGGGAACTATACCAAGCAGCCATTGGCTGCATTCACTTACCTTCCCTACTGGTTTGCAAATGGGAGCACGCTCATGCATTACGTCAGGGCAGGTGGGCAGAGCCTCTCGCCGTCACCATTACCGGTTCCCCTGAATCGGAGAGAACCAGCTGAATACCACCTCTGCAAGCAGCTCTGCCAAAGCAGAAAGGTGGAGCCAGATTGTGTAGCTCAAAAAGGTTTCTCAAAGAGGTTGAAGACTTCAAAAAAAAAATGTATCCTAAAGGCTCAACGAAGCAACACAGAGATGGTTATTTGGATCACTGGAGAACATAACTGGAACAATGCTAATGTGTTTGTCTCCTGCTTCTGAGTTTCTCAGAGGCAAGTTGTTTGGCACCATGGAAAAAAATTAACTGGACCAAATAAGCCTTTGGTTCATCCAGCTTTATTTTAAAGGAAAAGAAAGTTTTTTACCTTGGTCTGTGGGAGCCATTGGCAGTGTTTGGTATTTAACAATAAACATAGATTAAATTTAAATTAGGAAGTAATTCATCAAGTTACAGTCACAAAGAGGGGAAGGGGTAAAAAATGAAGAGAGAATTATATTCATCTTTTCATATGAAATATGGAAATGATTAAATATCTTAGGTCAGCTTACCCTTTTTCAAGGCATGAGTATATTCTTCATTCAAAATACAATTTAATCCAATTTTTATTTTTTAAAAGCTAGCATACGGGTAAGTAGTGATAAATTACCACTTTCTGCAAAGCCAAACTCTTTATTTTCATTTCTTTTTAATCTATCATTTATCACTGACTTCCTTTGCATAAAACAAAGTTTGAGCCAAATGTTTTACTATTGACTCAACACAGTGGCTTTACACACACACACACACACACACACACACACACACACACACACACACGATCTTGTACTGGTACCAAATTCATATCTTCGTCTCTTCCTGCACTGCACTGCCCACCATCCTAGTGAAGCCAACACAAATCTGATTTGACACATTACAGCAAAATAGGCCTTTCCTAATTTATTTCTATTACCAGCTTCTGCTAGGTGCCAATTTTAAAGAAAAGTATTTTTCTCTACACATTACTATCAATGTCCAGTTCAGAAGCCAAAAATACTGGTTGCATTTGTACAAAACGTTAAACCTTTATATAGCACTGCAAGACTGAATGAAAGCAAGATTTTACCATCAAGCTCTTTCCTTCTTTGAAGAGGTTCTAACTTTTACATGGGTCGTGAAAATTTATCACAGCTTTTTGTTATGTCCTAATCCAGACTGCAATGTGAATAGCCTTAACTATGGTTATTTGAAACAAACCAGTTTCAACCCTTAATTTAAGAATCTGGCTTGCTTTCATCAAACATATTTACAATTCAATGCTACATAAGGTTTAAATATGAAACTAAATTTTGTTTAATCTAAACCAGAACTTCAAGCTTTCAATCTTTTTCTTTCTGCCATTTCAGAGAAGCACTGAAAAAAATGCAAGACCACGAGAGCTAAGGCTCTCTGTTCTATGAAAAAGCAGGCTAGCATGTCACTAAATTAAATTGGCTTAATTTCGAAAACAGTGGTTGGCTGCATAGGATCTATAGGGAATAATGACTTCACTATTTTGCTGGACCTCTTACTGCTTTCTGGGGGCCCTCTGATTTTTTCGTTTATCCAGTTTCTGTAATTATTTTTATATTTACTGTTTTTCTTAGTTTTAAACTTCAGTGTGTTGTTAGCTGCTTTGAAAAGCTTACTTGAAGGGGAAAACTGAAATTATTTTTAGAAATATTTTACTGCCTTTAGCATACATAAAATAAAAAGTCAGACGAGAAGTACAAAAGTACAACTAAGATGTAGCAAAAGAAAAATGAACGGACAACACGATAAAAATTCACACACACACACACACACACACACGAATGACATGAGTTTTACACACCAAATTAAACCACTATTCCAAAAGATTTTAGTTCATTTTTGTCTGCATAAATATGAAATAGGTTCATAGAAAATAAACATATACCCCACAATCTCAGATTTTAAATCAAGTAGATCTTTCCAATATATAGATAGTCCTCAACATACGATGGTAATGGAGCTTACCAATTGCAGCCATATGTTATGTTGATAAAATGGGTTGGTCACATGACCAATCCAACTTTACATAGCAGTTATTAAGTGAATGTGGCAATCGTAAAGCAAACACTATGGTTGTTAGGAGAATCAATGGTTTTCAACGGGCACAGTTTTGCCAAAAACCAGGAAGTCCGTTTTCAGCAAAACCACCATAAAATGTGGTCATGTAATCATGGGACACTACAAACTGCTGTAAATGTGGTCAGGTTACTGAGTGCCTGATGTTCAGTCATGTGACCATGGAGGGAGCTCAACTGTCAGAACTTTGAATCCGGGTCATAGCTTCTAACTTTTGGGTCGGTCATAACTTCTAACAGTTGCTAAGTGACTAGTCATAAGTCAAAGACTGACTGTAAAGCTAACTTTTTAGCTATGGTGCATATACAATAGGTCCAGATTCCTTCAAACATAGAAAAGTTCCCAATTTTGAGTATATACTTCACATTTACATCTTTAACCTTTTAGTGCTCCTCCAAGCAGCCTATTAACAAATTTGTAAATGTTAAATTGGAGCTATGCTACATAAATAAATGTACAAACTACTCTTAACTCAAGAAATGTTTCCAACCTTAATTATTCAATTCTTGAATTCTTATTTCAATTGGTATCCATGGTAGGTTAGTAGATATAAGTGTAAAGCCGCACTTTATCTAGCTATGCTCCATGTGTGGGACTTGTGAGCAAAAGGACTACTGTGGAAATGTGTCCTTATTCCCTTTGACATGACACAGCTTTTGTGCATGGAGAAGATATCAAAGAGAACCATCACTTGGAGAACAACTTTAGATATTTGTGAGGATATCTAATTGATTTCCTGCATTTTTCAGATGTATGGATGTCTAGGATTAAAGACATTCAACAAATCTTTCATAGAATAGAATCACTGAGTTGGAAGGGTCCTCAGAGGTCAAACCCAACCTCCTGCACACTGCAGAATTCACTAACTATTCTCAACAGATGAGCATCAAGCCTTCATCTGAAAATCTCCAGTCAAGAGGAAGAAACCAAAAGATATCAATGTCTTTTTAAATTGGAGTGTACAGAACTGAACACAATACTCCAAGTGAAGACTGACCAAGAGAGAATATAGTGGGATAATTACTTTGTCATTTTTTTTGTCTTTTCACAGAAGCAAATAGTTGTTTTGGTTGCTCCCCTTTCTCTGCAACTTTCCTTATAACATCAGGCAGGAAAGATACGTAAGTGATTTAACCTATGGCAATGCAACTTCTAACCCTCTACATGGAACACTGTGTAATCCTAAATGTAGAAGTCCACATTAAAATATGGACAATTAATGTTGGTGAATGAGCGTGGGGAGCCACATTTTCTCTCTGTTATTAGTTCCTCTCCTCCCCCTTCTGAAATAGGTGGGAAGGTCATGAGATATAGGCATCTTGCATTTGAACAAAGAAAGTTATATTTATGCTTTCAAAGTCATGCTTTTATCATCAAAGATTCTCTTTCTCCTACACATAATTTTAATGAGAAGAACTGTCAGAGCAGATACAGTCAAGGTGGCTGTACATTCCTCAGAACCAAAGTCAAGATGCCATGAAAAGATACAAGAAAATGTTGTCTAAGAATTCCCTGGCATCAAAAAATGATAAACCAAAGATGCTGGCATGTTACTGTTAACAAGGTTATCAGCAGTAGTTTCACTCCTTCTGAATACCTACTACAAAGTTTCCCAACTTTGGCAATCTCCAGAGGTGTGGACTTTTACTCCTAGAATTCTCAGCTGGTCATGCTGGTTGGGGAATTCTGAGAGTTGAAGTCCCAAGATTTCTACTTGGCCCAAAGAAAGCCAAACTATATCCTTGCTCTTGGAATTTAGATAAACTTTGAGATGAGGCCTTTCCCAGGACACTCTTGCAAATCACCTTCACACATTCCGCATAACACTGCATCGCACTCAGAGTTCTGTACTTCTGAAGCACCTAAGAAAGTTGGACTGGATGAAGAGGTTGATGAAAGCCATTATGAGCATGGCTTGCTTGCTGGTTGCTTAAGGAAAAAAAGTATTCCAAAATAACAGAAAGACAGACAGCACCGACAGAATGGAAATCCACACGCGATTCTCACCAGGAGGTAAATTTAAAACAGAGGTGTCCAATCTGGGGAACTTTTTAACACTTGTGGACTTCAACATGGCTGGCTGAAGAATTCTGGGAGTTGAAGTCCACAATTCCACATGTCTTAAAGTTGCCAAGGTTGGACACCCCTCATTTAAACCCTAAAGAGAGGGAGAATGAGGAAAATATTTTAGGATTTACCAGTCAATGGGAAAAATAGGGATGTACATCGTGCCACTATCTTTTCCTTTCAAAAAGTTGTTTTCCACATAAATATTCAAAAAAGCAACACAAAGAGAGAGGGAGGGAGGGAGGAAGAGGGAGGGAGGAAGAAAGAGAGAGGGAGGGAGAGAGATTTACTCCTATGAAAGAACTCTGGGCCAAAGAATTCTCCCCCATAGAAGATACATCTCCTCAGGATCCCCGTCAGCCCACAGTGTAATTGGATCTGTTCGTTTCACTTGCTTTATGCTCTGAGGTGAGGCATGCTGTCAGTATTTCCATTACACCCCTAGCACCCTGGCTCAAACAAAAATCCAGAATAACAGACCTGGAGGGCGTTTTTTCCAACTTAAAGCAAAGTTGGCTAGAAGCCATTTGGCACTTGATCCTGTGTCATTATAATAATATTGCAAACTAGGCATTTTTTTTCTCGTTTAGCTCTCCGTTTACTTCAGGCTGCAAAATATCTAGGAAGCTTTGACATGCGAGACTTTTCATCCTGTATTTTATAACCAGTGACTAGATACAAATGGCAAAAGACTATAGTTTAGCACACCATGGAGATCTTAGAACAATAAAATGGAAGAGCTGGGAGAAGCCATGAGAATCATCTAGTGTCCAAACCTCTGGTCAGTGCAAGGATCCAGATGCACCACGCATTCACTGCTGGTTGCATTTGTGTTTGAATAGGAAACTAATTTGGATGTGTATAAATGGTCCATTAAGCCAAATGCAGACTTCTAATTATGTGATGAAGCTTTTACACATATCCTTCTCTGATCTCCTAAGTAGCTGGCAAAATAAAGAGGCTTACAACAGACGTACCAATGAATTATCATATGTGGTTAGCATATGCTTTCACTAGGATGGAAGGGACCTGCTTTGAAACTGCTTAAGCTTTTGGACCATCATCTTGGTCCTTGTAATTGTGGCCATTAAAACTTCCTTGTGGTTACATGATTATGATTTGGGCACGTAGCAACCAGTTCACTGTCACGACATTACTGTATCCTGTGAGCATATGATCACCATTTGTGGCCTTCACTCACAACTTCTAACAAAGCAAAGTCCACGGGAAAACTGGCAGGAGGCTGCAAATGGTAAGCATGTGACTATGGACTGCAACTGTATAGAATTCATCTAATAATGGTAACTGGGACTTCTGGAACTGCTCTCATAAGACAGCATGATCATGTGACATTGTGCCTTATGACTGTGTCACAGGAACAGAGTCCCCAAGCCTAATTTCTGTTGGTAAATGAGGATTAGCTGTAGAGTTTCCAGAATTCTCTGACAGTAGCTGAGCATTAGGACACAGTCTGCCAAATACATCTGAAGAGACTCAGATTGTGCAAGGCTCTTCTTTGTTATCAGGAAGTATTCCTATTGTGACTGAAGACTTGTTTGAATTTAGTGAATAAATGAGAAGGGTCAATGGTTTAGAAGCATTACTTTAAAACAGGGGTGTCAAACTGGTGGCCCGTGGACCACATGCGTCACACGCAGGACAGGCCCATCCCAGCTCCGCAAAGGGAAAAGAACACTGCGATACATTATGTGACAGCAACATGACGCTACAAGTTTGACACCCATGCCTTAAAACATCCAAATTAACTGGCAAAATGAAGACAGAAAATCCCGTAATTTTACAAATCTTACAGTCTTATGGTTGCCCCTGTAAATAAGGAAAGCAAGGTCTCATAAAGGAAGTTATGTAGGAAATCATTTAATTGAGTACACCTGTGGCGTATTCAACTCATTAGAATATAAATATTAATTGAGGCCACAGCTTCATTCATCCAACTGTCTGGGCAACTGTTAACCAGCTGTATGCGCTTGAGAAAGCTGACAAGCTGTGACAGGAAAGTGATATGGCGTTTCCATTGTTGCACTTGTGTACCAAGTGCAGAAGACACGCTGCCTTGTTCTCAAGAGGTAATCTACAATCCTCAAGACCAGTAGCCGCTAAAAGATCAGTCCACTATTCATTTGTCCTCTACCCTTTTAATTCCACTTAAAAGTGTAGATCATCGCTTTTTGTCATTAGAATGAATTCTATAGCTTGATTATGTGTTGTGTGGAGAAGTGTTTCTTTTCATTGCTTCCAAGTCTCCATGCATTTATGTCCAGTGGCTGATGAGTACAGGGGCAGGCACTGTTTATGTAAGAGAATAAACTGCTCTATTCACTACACACACACACACACACACACACACACACACATACACAAACACAATTTATGATTTTACTTAGTACTGTCATATGTCTTTGAACTAAAAACACAAACACACATACACAATTGGTTTTCCTCGTGATTTAATGTCCTAACAATTTAAATGGCTTTTCCTCATGTTTTAGACAGAAGCCTGCTGTATTCTTAGTAGGAGAAATTAAAGAACTGAACTGAGATTATTTGACAGAACAAAGATGTGTCTTGGCATTGAGTAAAGCTGCCTGGCCTTCTACCCGTGTCTGATTTTGAACTTGCAAATGGTATCTCAAGGATAGCTGGCCAGATAAGGAGTAAGAGACAACAATTAAAAAGCAGGGAAATGAAAGTTTATCATTTGCTTTTAAAAAAGGGAATTTGCATCTATTTCAAGAAAAAAAATCTGCCCTTGTAGAATACTAAATTTTCTTCTGAGTGCTATAATTCCAAATAGATGATAAACTTCTGTTACTCTCCTAGCTAGTCATTAACACACACCTCTTTCACAGCTAATGCCTCATTAAAATGATTTCCAGAGTTAAACCTTATATTCCTAATGTAAGTGACATGGGAGATAATTATTAAATGTCACTTTTGGAAATCAATTCATTAGTATGAGTTGAGCTGTCTTGCATCCATTCAAGAGTATGTATCCCAATTAAAAATAAATTGCAACATGATCAGTCAAAGCAAACTGATTATGTTTTGTCTTCTACAGATGCCTTCAAGCAGGAAAAAGGCAATAGATACAGCAAAGGGGGAAAGGAAAGATTAAGAGCAACATAAATATTTACATGTTCAGTTATTCTGGGATAACAGCTTCCAAACTAATTCAGGTCCCTGATTTGTTAACCCAATAAAAGAGGGTTAATCTGAATCAAGTGAGAAATGTAACCCGGTTTTCATCTCCCAATGTGATTGTGTAACCCAGGCCAGCATAAACACATTTCTCTGATTTAGCAGATGGACCTCATGAACCAAAATCTTTATTGTCTGACCTGGCAACTTAAGGAATAACTTTCAGGGCCAGGCTGGACATATCCTAAGAGATTCACAGTTGCCAATAATGACTTTCCTTCCTTTTGAGAGGGGAATAATGGGTTTTATGTTTAGGAACCATAGGTGAGAGAAGCAGTGGGTTAGACGGGGAGGGGTCAATGGCCATTCCATACCCAGATGACTTTGAGGTTGTCTCCTAACATACATGCTAAAAATGGTATGGCCCTATGATGCATCTTGCTTTGAAGCAAGATTGAGGGAAGACTAGGCAGATGGAACTGTATAATGCCTCTTCCTATTCCTGCTCAGTAGATTTAGATTTTTGATGTATATAATCAGCGTTCTCTAGACATAACACAAATTAAAAGTATATTCTTCCTTGAAGTGAGCTCGATTCATATTGTTTTCTTGGCAAAAGCATAGAAACAATAAGAACCATGCAAAGGAAGAAGTGTAAATGACTCAGATTTCCCTGCTTCCTCTGTTTAAAATCTAAACTAGTTCTAGGTCAGCATCCATTTAAATGGATGCAATGGAAATATACCTTTAATTGTGTATTATTTCCTGTTCAAAAGACCAGCCAAAAGTCTCACCATAAGAAGCTAAAATAAATGCAGTAGAAGGGATGTTTCTCAAGACCAAGCAAGGAGAGGAACTGGGTGAAGGGCAGTTTTGCAAGGGAGTTTAGCAGTGGAAAAAATAAGTCAGCAACAGACAGATCCCACCAAAACAACAGATTCAGAGGAAGGAATTGAATGCTCTTTGCTTCCTTGCCAGAGTTATATTCTAATTATGCATGATGTAAATATGAAAGGACTGTTGAGTAGCTTTCCTTATTAGATAAGCAGAATAAGAGCTCTGAGGAAGACAGAGCATAGCAAGTTCTCTAAGAGCATTGGAGATGGAAAGAAGCTCCCAAGTTGAAAGGATATACTTTTGAGCACAGGAACAGCAAACATTTTGGGGAAAAGGGATGAATCCACAATAGCCTAAATGGAAGAAAATTGGTTGCTAGAAATTGTGTGGGCAAACTCTGACTATTACCATCCACACCACCACACCAACACTTCTTTGTAGGTGTTTTATAAGGAGAAGCCCCATCTCCTCAAAACTAGTAGAAAGGAGATAATAGTCAGTGTTTAAGCACCTCCCTCTTCTGTTTTCTGGATTTAATGATATCTTTCTTGAAGAGCTGCAGCTGGGCTGCAGGATACAAGTTCATAGGAGGTTATTCTGCTCCAGACATTATCATTAGCAGGATAAATAAACATGTTAGACCAGACTTGCCCCCTTTCCCCCCACGGCTCAAATGTAATGACCTTCTGAATCCTCTCAGTAGTAGGAAAAGTCAAAAGGAACCACAGAACTAATTTTACCTATGCACGTTGTTAACTAGCAGTCTCCTCAACCCAACTCAACCCCCACATACAAACACTTTTTGTACTCTAGCCCTAATGCACAACATAATAGGTTTTCTCTCAGGTCTCAATGAAATGTTTAATAACAGAGAACTTTGATGATAGCTGATCTGCCTTTACTTTCTCTAAATGCACAATAGACTTTTTCTGCTGTGCTGTAAAATATTTAAACATATCTTAAGTCACAAGTGGAAATCAGAGGTGGGTTGCTGCCGGTTCGGACCGGTTCAGCCAAAAAGGTAGTGGAATTCAGGCCTGGGTCACAGAACCGGCAGCCATCCAGGCCTGCCACGCCCCTAAACTGGTTCCCTTGCTGCTGCTGAGCACTGCCATTTGGGTTTTTTTTAGTGACTGCGCATGCGCAGTTCACTGTAAATTGTTCTGTGAATGCATGAAAAACAATTTACACTGAGCAGTGCACACGCGTGCAGCACGGGCATTGCGTGTGGGTTGCAAACCAGTAGTAAGATTGGCAGCAACTCACCCCTGGTGAAAATGTATTGGTTTCTCATAAAACTAGCACTAGTGATATAGTAGAAAAGTTGGTAGGAACTGGGGCAGTATGTTTCAGAAAGCATGTACAGTGTGAGCTATAAATCTCAAGTTCTCACTTAACATAGAGCCGAGGTGGCGCAGTGGTTAAATGCAGCACTGCAGGCTACTTCAGCTGACTGCAGTTCTGCAGTTCGGCTGTTCAAATCTCACCGGCTCAGGGTTGACTCAGCCTTCCATCCTTCCGAGGTGGGTAAAATGAGGACCCGGATTGTTGTTGGGGGCAATATGCTGACTCTGTAAACCGCTTAGAGAGGGCTGAAAGCCCTATGAAGCGGTATATAAGTCTAACTGCTATTGCTATTACCCCTATTTGGCAGCCTTCCCTTTGCTCATTACCAGCCTTGTGCCACTGTTATTACTTTCACAAAACTCAACACATATGATTGCTGATATTCTGTCTCTGAACTGCCACAATAGGTGGCACAATAGGTGAAGCCAACAGCTTTATTGGTGGATATTAGCTTCCTTGCCCAATTTTTGCTCTAAATTATCAATTCTAGAGAGAGTAGAACACATCATGGTTATCTAATCTTTGGCTGGAACAGTTATAACCCTAAAATGTAGGTTTCTCAGGTAGTGAAATTGGTTATTTAGACCACTGAGTTCAACTCTTTACTCAATATTGCCATATTTGAACTATCTAGCTTCTGCTTGAATACAGAGAAGGGATCAGTGCCTCTCTGGGTACGTAGATAAAGATTCTCAATCATCCAGGTAAAGTTGCCTGAAGGTTGTAGTCCAATGTGCAGGACTACAAAATAGTCAATTGAAGTCATCAGAAGGCAGATTGTCATAACATACTGTATTAATGACTTTCTATCAATAAGAGCTTTTCACAATGGAAAAAATTACCAAATCACGCAGAGAGGCACTGTGTCATGGCAACTAGACGTATTTTCTTGCTAGTTTGAGATGTTTCACTGCTCACCCAAACAGCTTCGTCAATCAGAGCAAAGTTAATTAGTTCGTTGGTTTAGAATATAAATCCAGTTACCATGACTCAACCTCCAGACAACTTTACTTGGATGACTGAGAATCTTTATCAACATTTGGGGGTGGAGGAGGTTGGTGTGGGAGGAGTTGATACATTCCAACAACTCTCTACCTAACTAACTTGTTCTGACTGTTGAAGCTGTTTGGATAATCAGCAAAACATCTCAAACTAACAAGATAATCAGCCTAGTTGCCAGGACTCAGCACCTCCCTGGGTGATTTAGTAACTTTTTTCCATTGTGAAAAGCTCTTATTGATAGAAAATCTCTAATATTTTATGACAATCTGCCTTTGTATGACTTCACTTGACTATTTTGTAGTCCTGCACTTTGGAATAACACAGGTCTTTATCATTTTCTATATGATACTCTTTCAGTTATTTTGAAGATTGCTCTCTTATGAACCCTCAGGCTTTTTGATCCAAACATGTCCAATTTCTTCAGGCTTTCTTCATAGGGCCTTGTGTCTTCTTCCCTGATCCTTTTTGACTTTTTTTCAATCTGTCGGAATCCTTAAAATGTGCCCTGAACTGAACAGATATTCAAATTGGAATCAATGCAAAATTAAATGGAAATTTTACTCCCATGATTTGGAAATGAAAGTTTTCTTAATGAAGCCAAAAATGGTGCCTGTTTATGAAGCTACATCATACAGATGAATCATATTTATACTGCTAGCTTATTATCTTTAGGAGTAAATTAAATGTTAACAAGAAATTAGGATATCTCAATGAGAATGAATTGATTTGCATTTGGGAATTATTGGAACTTCTGATAGAATGTATATGAAGAATACTAGGCTTGCAACTCCAGAGGATGGTAGAGGACAGGAAGGCTTGGAGGATGGGGCCCATGGGCTCACGATGGGTCGGAAATGACTTCGCAACTAACAACAAGAAGGATTGTCTCAAAGATGCTTTCTTTCAAAAGGCAACTGAACTTTCTTGTTTTCTTTGAAGATGTTTTGCTTCTCATCCAAGAAGCTTCTTCAGTTCAGTTCAGTTCTTCATGAACGGAAGACACTTCTTGGACATTTCTTGGATAATAAGTGAAACATCTTCTACATGGGGCTGCCCCTGAAGAGTGTTCGAAGACTTCAGTTAGTCCAGAATGCAGCTGCGCGAGCGATTGTGGGTGTACCTAGATACACCCATGTTACACCTATCCTCCGTGAGCTGCACTGGCTACCCATTGGTCTCCGGACACACTTCAAGGTGCTAGTTGTTACTTTTAAAGTCCTACATGGTATCGGACCTGGCTACCTGAGAGACCGCCTCCTGCCAGTCACCTCCCAGAGACCTATAAGATCGCACAGACTAGGCCTCCTCTGGATTCCATCTGCCGGTCAATGTCGGCTGGCAACTCCCCGGGGAAGGGCCTTCTCTGTTGCTGCTCCGACCCTATGGAACGATCTTCCCATTGAGATCCGGACCCTTACTACCCTTCCGGCCTTCCGCAAAGCGACTAAGACCTGGCTGTTCCAGCAGGCCTGGGGCTGTTGATGTATCCAGCCCCATACTAAGTTATGAATGTTGTTGAATTTTTAATGTTTTTTTTATTTTTTGTATGTTCCCCCCCCCTCCCTTTTTTACTTGTAAGGCGCCCTGAGTCTCTTTGAAAGTGGGCGGCATACAAATTAACTAACTAACTAACTAACTAACTAACTAACTAACTAACTAAATAAATAAATAAATAAATAAATAAGAAATACAAGAAAGTCCAGTTGCCTTTTGAAAGAAAGCACCTTTGGGACAACTATGATGTGGGTGACTGAGAATCTCCATAGACATTAGGAAGCTATCTTAGAAGATGAGAAGATTTAGGAAACATCTGACTACTTTTCAAAAATCTTGATGCGGCCCATCTGTTTGGTTTCCCATGCTCAAAAAATGTGTCCTATTATTATTATGTTTTCCATATCTAAACATCCTTCCTTTTTCCATTCAATAGCTGTTGCAAAAATGCAAATATTCTCAGAAGCTAAATATTAAATTAAAAAGTACTATTGGTTTTTTTTGTGGGAATGATTTACTTTTACTGCAGGAGTTGAATTTCCTTGAGTTTCTTTGGCTCAAAATTTGAGAGGATTGGCTCAAAATACATAACACATTAAGTAAGATCAAGTATGATTGCAATTTTCATGACCATAGATAAATCCTTGAAAACATGAGGTGTGTGTGTGTGTGTATTCTTTTTATTTTTGAATTGAACGCCAAAGTATGAAGAACTGAGCTTTTAACATTGACCCCTTTCCCAGATGAATCATCTTGAATTGTTAATTCAGGCCTTTCTGGAACATTCGGGGTTGGCCACCGTGACACAGCCTAATCAAACAAATATTTGGGAGAGCTATATCGTCCTTGAACTGAACCCAACCTTTTTTGCCCAAATACCAGCTTTAAAGTGCTGAAGAACCCTGTGTGATAACTGATTAGTTCAACAGCCATGATTCACCCTTACAAAAGAGGAAAAGACAGGAAGCTGATTCCAGCTGTTAAAGGGAACGTGTCAAAAACTGACCAAGCCCCCCCCCCCCCCAAATAAAACCAACCCTCACATCAAGAGATCAGGTTTCTATTCTGTGGAGCTATCAACAGGATAGAAACAACTTTTTCAGATCCTGCCAAATTGTAGCCCTGTTTTGGAATACAAGTTTTTTTTGTTTTGATAAACTGCAGCTTGAAACCTCCCCACTCCCAATTTTCACATCAAGAAGTTTGGCTTAAACTGCTTTTAGGCCATAATGACTTCTAAACCATAGACAGCCAAAAAGAAAATAAAAAAGAAGGGAGAATCTCTACAAGGGAGGCTCAGGGACACATCATACTTGGACATCTGAACAGTTTCACGAAGGTCTGACTCAGGGACAGGCAGTATTTACTGATGGGAATAACACTGCCAAATAAGGTATAAAAACTGGAGAAAAGAGATAAAAATCTGATGTGAACCACAATTTGGAACCTATATTAAATTCTTCAGCATTGTACATCCCAAGACAACTCCAGAAACATTTTGGCATGAAGTTATTTGAATTAGTGATACAAGTCTGACCTATCTAAAGGGGGCAGCTAGAACTACATCTCGCTCAATTCAATAAAACAACATTCTTATAAATAACTCAAATCTTAATAGATTTCAGCACTTTTTCATCACTGAATAGCTAGTTGGCATGTTATATTTCTCACAAATATTATAAGCAACCCAGTCTGGCATTTATTTAGAAATAAATGTTACGAAGAGGGAAGGACCATTGACTTACCTGAAGGGTCGTTTTCAGGGTGCTGCAAAAGAGAATCCAAGCAAGGGTTAAATACAGCCAAACTGCCCAGAGCTGAATTGAAACTTTAAGCCACGCCTCTACTGCTGATTATCCACAGATTTCAATGAAGATGTGGAACTGTTGCGCGCTGAGAAGTCCAACATTGGATCAACTGGAAACACAACCGGAACGTGATAACAGCGGAGCCAGACCCCAGGATGGGGTGGACTCTCCTTCGCAGCACCTTGAAAACGACCCTTCAGGTAAGTCAATGGTCCTTTTCCAGGGCGCTGCTCAGGAGAGTCCAAGCGAGGGACATACCCAAGCTAAATGTCACTAGGGCGGGAAGCAGAAGCAGTCAGGGTCTCTCCGCTGGAATGAATACCCTGCAGCACACGCCTCCCAAAAGCCCCTTCCGCTGAAGCAAACTTGTCTAACTCGTAATTCCGCACAAACAGAGATAAGGAAGTCCATGTGGCTGCTCTGCCAATTTCCTCAATAGGAGCCCGCATCGCCCAGGCCGTGGTGGTGGCAGCACTCCTGGTCGAATGCGCCGTGATGCGACTGGGTACCGGTCGAGACTGAAGAACATGAGCGAGAGCAATGCAGGCCCTAAGCCATCCACCAATCGTAGACGAGGAAACCTTCCTGCCCTGAGACGATGGCTGAAAGGAAACAAATAACGACTCCGAACAGCAAAAACTGGTCGTACACTTGATGTAATGGCGTAGCACTCTGCGAACATCCAGCTTGCGCCAGCGCTCCTCGCAAGGATGCCTCGGGTGCGGACAGAAGTCAGGAAGGATGACCTCCTGGGCCCGGTGGAACCAGGAATTAATTTTAGGCACGAAAGAAGGATCCAGCCGAAGGACCACCCTGAAACAAGCACAAGTCCTCACGGACAGACAAGGCAGCCAGCTCAGAGATACATCTAGCTGAGGTGATGGCAATGAGAAACACGGTCTTAAAGGTGAGATGTTTCAAGCTGGCCGAACGGAGAGGCTCGAATGGCAGTTCGACCAGAGCCCGTAAAACCACATTAAGGTCCCAAGTCAGGTATCTGTGAACCATCGGGGGACTCAGGTTAGACGCCCCCCTGAGAAAGCTGCGAATGGTGGGGTGACGGCCGAGAGAAGGCTGCCCCTCAGGGGCCAGGATGGTGGAGAGTGGAGCGACCTGACGGCAAAGGGTGGTAGCCGCCAACCCCTTATCAAGGCCGTCTTGCAGAAAGTCCAGAATGACAGGAATTGAAGCTGAAGAAGCTGAAGCACCTCTGGAAGAACACCAGGTAATAAAGGACCTCCAGGTGGCATCGTAAATCCGAGTCGTGGAAGGACGATGTGATGCCTGAATGGTGCGGATCACCTTGGTAGAAAGGTTGTCCTTGCTTAAGAGATCCCTCTCAAGTGCCAAATGGCTAGTTGCAGTACTGGGGCTCTGGAAGGGCCCCCTGGCAGAGAGAAATCTCATGCGGAGGAATCCGCCACGGGTCTCGGATGGACAGACTCACCAGATCGGCAAACCAGGTCCTCCTGAGCCAAAAGGGGGCCACCAGAAGGATTTCCGCTGCCTCCGCCAGGATCCTCCTGATGACTCTGGGAAGAAGAGGCAACGGGGGAAAGGCGTAGAGCAGACCTTTTGGCCAAGGGCAGTGAAGAGCATTTACCCTCTCGGCTCTTGAGTCGTGGAACCTGGAGAAGAACCAGGGAAGATGAGAGTTGGCCGCTGTCACGAACAGATCCACCTGGGGGCAACCAAACCTCTGAACTATGTGCTGGAACAGCTGCGGGGGCAGGCACCACTCCGAGTGATCGACAGTCATCCTGCTCAGCCAGTCCGCCTGGATGTTCACCGTGCCGGAGATGTGCTCCGCTTGAATGGACAGCAGATGGAGCTCCGCCCACCGACCTAGGTCGTCGGCTTCTGACATCAGGGACCTGGACCGCGTGCCCCCCTGGCGGTTTATGTGCGCCTTTGTCGCAACGTTGTCCGTCAGTATCCTCACATGATGACCCTGAATGCCCGTTTGAAACCAAAGCAGGGCCAACCGGACTCCAGCAGCTCCAACCAGTTGATGCTGTACGCTGCCTTGGCCGAGGACCACCTGCCCTGAGCAATCTGGTTGCGGAAGAGCCCCCCAACCATACAGACTGGGATCCGTTGAAGACGTGCCCACAGAATGATGGACAGCCACGATATCATCTTGCCCAGGAGCAGAACTACCTTGGCACGAGGAGACGCCGAACCTGCATGGCCATCTCCCTGAGGCTCTCCATCCTCTCTGGCGACAGGAAGACTTGGCAGGCGACGGTGTCGATGACGGCCCCCCAGATGCTGAAGCCTGGTCGTTGGGTGAAGATGGCTCTTTTCCAAGTTGATGGAGAAGCCGTGCAGTCTTACTGGTCGCGACCTGAGGAACGCCGCCACTGCTGTGAGGACCTTGGGGCTAATGACAGGCTGAACGGCATGGCCCGGTACTGGTAGTGTTGACCAGCGTAGGTGAACCTCAGGTATCTGTGGTGAGGTTTGCGGATGGGTATGTGGAGGTAGGCCTCTTTCAGGTCTATGGAGGTTAAAATGTCTCCCTGCCTGATGCAGCCCAGGATTGACTGGAGGGACTGCATTTTGAACCTCCGATAGGTGACATGATAATTTAGCTCCCTCCACCCTCCAGAGTTTTTGGGAACCAGAAACAGGATGGAATAGAACCCTGTCCCCTCCTGACCTGGAGGTACCGGCTCTATGGCCCTGATCTCCTTGAGATGTCTTATTTCCTGTTCCATGAGAGATCTTTTGACTGGGCACGAGGGGACCTGATGAAATGACGGGGAGGAAGCAAGAGAAATTCTAGGGTGAGACCCAGCTGGATCATTTGCAACACCCAGTGGTCCGATGTGACCTGCTCCCACTGGGCGTGAAACAATTGGAGCCGCCCTCCTATGGGAGCTGACTCCCGACAGTCACTTATACTTCCTGAAGGGACGGGAACCAGATTCCTCCCTGAAAGGGGCATCTGGAGTAATACGGCTGGCGACCCCTGTCCCGAAAGGACTGGCAGTCCTGGGACCTGTCCGTCTGCTGGTGGAATGGGCAATGCGACTGCGCAGAACTCGAAGAAGGTTCCGAGTTCCGAAAGGACTGCCTCCTATAGGAATAAAAGCCCTTCTTATTGGATTTCTTAGAAACCGACGGCATCACCTTCTTTTTGTCCTTATTTTCCACTAGGACAGGGTCTAAGACCTCCCTGAAAAGCTTTGAAAGGGGCAGACATCAACTTCCACTTGGAGCGCATATCAACTTTCCAATGCCTCAGCCACAAGAGACGCCTGGTGGTAACATTCGAAGCCAGGGCCCGAGAAGCAAACTTAGCCGCACTGAGGGTGGCATCGGCAGTGTACTCGGTGGCCGCCATGATCTTGTTAATCTCCTGCCTCAACTTGGTATCCTTAACTGGAACCCTCGCCATCAGCTTCCTCAACCAAAGGAGAGCTGCCCTGGAAAGAAAGAAGCCAAGGCAGACATCTTAATTGCCCATGCAGCCGCCTGGTGCGTCTTATGACAGGCATTCTCAGATTTCTTATCCTCAGCTTTAAGGCCCTCCAACAGATCAGGCGGAAGCACAGATGTTGAGGTGAGGGCTGCAACCGGAGGATCGATAGGTGGTAGCTTAAGTAAATCCTCCAGGCTGGCATCCACAGTATACAGCCTCTTATCATTGCTAGAGGGGGTAGCCATGGTAGCAGGCTGAGCCCATTGTTTCTGAACCAAATTAAGAAACATCTTGGGAATAGGAATGATCTCCTGAACCGAGACCGGCTCCTCAAACAAACCATCCAGTTCAGCAGGAGCTTGAACAGGTGGAGTAGACCCCATACGGGTGGCCAGCTTGGCCTTGTCCAAAATGGTTTTGAAATTTGCAATGTTAAATAGTCCCGAAGAAGAGGGCTTGTGCAACATGCCCACTCTGATGCCCTGGGAAATGGCCCTGTTGATAACTTCCTGCATTTCCACTGAAAGGTCAGGCCCAAGATCCTCCATGGGCCTTGCCCTGGGTTTAAGCCTTGAAGGCGGAAGCTGAGGGGCCAGGGGGCCCGGGGCAGGGCCTTCTTCAAGATCTGAAGGGTAAGCGAAAAGATCAGCTTGATCCACCATAGAGGCCCCTGGAGATACTGCCCTAGACATAGAAGCTGTGGGGGGAAACTCCCGGCCTTCATTCTCACTGTCTGAAACAGGCCTTGGCTGGGCTGGAGGAACTTCCATGGCGGGCTCCTCAGGAGACACCGATTGGGAGGAGAATTGCTTTTCAATGGCCTTTTGGCAACACAATGCATCCTTATCTGGCCCTGATCCCTGCTTAGGGGCTGGCCTGGAGTATGGTTTGGAGCCCCTGATGGCCTCCCTGGCAGCCACACCAGCCTGCCTGGAGAAAACCCTAGAGGAACCCCCTGCCTGAGTGGAATCCTCGGGAGCCTGCTCAGCCATTATTAAACTGTGGGCCAAATATAATCAGGGGCTACCTCCACTCACCACCTTGCAAAAGCCCTGCAAACCAACAGACGCTCTGGAGAGACGTGAAGGGATCGCAGCAGCAATATCCAGCAGGTGGAATAAAGCATGAGCGTTAACAGCTCCCAGTACTGCAGGAATGAGGCTTGTGACCAGCGGCCCCAATCCTTGCCGCTCAGGTGAAAAGGATACACCTAATTGCCAGCCAGGCCAGACAAAGAATAATCAGCAGTAGAGGCGTGGCTTAAAGTTTCAATTCAGCTCTGGGCAGTTTGGCTGTATTTAACCCTTGCTTGGACTCTCCTGAGCAGCGCCCTGGAAAAGTATGTCTTTCTCTCCATTTTGAATGCAAAATCATGATTTTCTGAATCAATTCACCAGCAGTAACATCCGATGGCCCTATTGAGTTCTAATTCTCACCTTCCACCAATCAGTGGCATTCATTTGCTCCACTGATTTAGATCTACACAGCAATATATGATAAAAGAATCCATTACAACTAATAAAGTTCTCCTAGGGGAATTTTTTTTTCCTCACGGTATACTCAAATATAGGTTTTCTTTACTTATGGAATGATGAAAAAAGGTTGTGAGTTTAAAACAACTTCTCCTGTACATAGTCCTCAAATTATGAACATGATTGAGCCCCAAATTTCTGTTGCTAAGCCAGACAGTTCTTAAGTGAGTTTTGCTCCATTTTATGACCTTTCTTGCCACCGCTGTCAAGTGAGTTGTTGCAGTTGTTAATTTAGTACCATGGTTGTTAAGTGAATCTGGCTTCCCCCATTGACGTTGCTTGTCAGAAGGTTGAAAAACATGATCACAAGACCCCAGGACACTGCAACCATCATAAACATGAGTTGCCAAGTATCCAAATTTTGATCACATGACATGTGGCTGCTGCAATTGTTGTGTGAAAAACAGTAATAGCACTTAGACTTATATACTGCATCACAGTGCTTTACAGCCCTCTTTAAGCAATTTTACAGCGTCAGCATATTGCCCCCAACAATCTGGGTCCTCATTTTACCCACCTCGGAAGGATAGAAGGCTGAGTCAACCTTGAGCTGGTGAGATTCAAACTGCCAAACTGCTGGCAATCGGCAGTCAGCAGAAGTATCCTGCAGTACTGCATTCTAACCACTGCGCCACCACAGCTCTTGTTCATGTCACTTTTTTCAGTACCATTGTAACTTCGAGCTATCACTAAATGAACTGTTGCAAGTCAAGGACTACCTGTGCATCAAGGCTTGGGAGTCTATGATCCTTCACTACAGATAATCCTCAATTTATGATCACTTATGTAATGACAGTTCAAAGTTACAATGGCCTTGGAAAAACTGACTTCCAATTTGTTGGCATTGCTATTGCAACACCCCCAAATGGGCCACATCATTCCCCCCTAGGTGATTGCAATTGCCCGGAAATTCAGTAATTTTTAGAGGCTTGCTTGTTTCTCACTCCTCAACTAAACACCTAAGAATAAGTTATTTTGAAGAACAACCTATCTGTGCTTTAAGCAAGTTTGCCTACCACAAACATACAGTCTTCCCAACTATGGCCATCTCAATTGTTGACAAAACAAACTTGAGTATGTTTTAAGACTGGCTTACTGAAGGTATTTTATTGGAAGCTTAAAAGACAGTTAAAGTTTCAAATCTTGGCTAGCTGTGACAAGGCTATAACAGAATAAGGAATGTAGAATGCTGGGAGGAGATACACTAAGCCATTGTTTGTTTATTGTTTGAGAATAAATCACAATCTGCTGAGTTCACACCTATTAAAAGCCTTGGTTTACAAGTCCCACTGGCTGAATTCACATAGTATGCTAAGTAAATTTGTAATTTTGTAATTTGTAATTTTAATAGATTTGTATGCCGCCCAATCCCGAAGGACTCTGGGCGGCTTACATAAAACAGTTTAAAAATATTAAAAAGAGTTTAAAATACAAAACAGAAACAGATTAAAAAAGACACAACATACACTCGATTATAATGGGGCTGAAGTCCAATCAAAGATCATCAGCCCCAGGCCTGCTGGAACAGCCAGGTCTTAACAGACTTTCGGAAGGCCGAGAGAGTAGGGAGGGTCCGGATCTCAGGGGGGAGATCGTTCCAGAGGGCCGGGGCAGCTACAGAGAAGGCTCTTTCCCGAGGAGCCGCCAGACGACATTGTGTGGTCGACGGTACCCGGAGAATGCCCGCCCTGTGGGATCTTATTGGGCACTGGGAGGTATGTTACAGGAGGCGGTCATGGAGATATCCAGGTCCTAGGCCATGTAGGGCTTTAAAGGTGATAATCAGCACCTTGAAGCGTGTTCGGAGACCGATAGGAAGCCAGTGCAGCTCACGGAGGATAAGTGTAACATGGGTGTACCTAGGTACACCCAGTATCGCTCGCGTGGCTGCATTCTGGACCAATTGTAGTCTCTGAACACTTTTCAAGGGCAGCCCCATGTAGAGCACGTTACAGTAGTCAAGCCTTGAGGTGACGAGGGCATGGGTGATCATTTGGAGTGCCTCCCGGTCCAGGTAGGGCCGCAACTGGTGCACCAGGCGAACCTGGGCAAAAGCTCCCCTGGTCACAGCTGACAAATGGTGTTCTAATGTCAGCTGTGGGTCCAGGAGAACACCCAAATTGCGAGTCCTCTCTGAGGGGTGTAGAATTTCACCCCCCAGGTTTAACGGTGGAATATCTGGACTATCTTTGGGGGGTAACATCCAAAGTCACTCAGTCTTGTCAGGGTTGAGCGCAACCTTGTTCATTCCCATCCAGACCCTGACAGCTTCCAGGCACTGGCACATTACTTCCACCGCTTCACTGAGTTGGCACGGGGCGGACAGATACAACTGGGTATCGTCCGCATACTGGTGGTATTTAATCCCGTACCGACGAATGATCTCACTAGCGGCTTCATGTAGATGTTAAATAGGAGGGGGGACAGGACCGAGCCCTGCGGCACCCCATATTCAAGGGGCCTAGGGGTCGACCTCTGTCCTCCGACCAACACCGACTGCGACCTGCCAGAGAGGTAAGAGGAGAACCACCGTAGGACGGTGCCTCCCACTCCCACCTCCACTAGCCGCCGCAGAAGGATACCATGATCAATGGTATCGAAGGCTGCTGAGAGGTCAAGAAGCACCAGGATAGAGGAATGCCCTCTATCCCTGGCTCGCCAGAGATCATCGGTCAGTGCGACCAAAGCGGTTTCGGTGCAGTAACCAGGCCTGAAACCAGACTGAAAGGGATCTAGATCAGTGGTCCCCAACCCCCGGTCCGCGGACCGGTGTCGGGCTGTGGAGTACCTGGCACCGGGCCGCACAGCGGCCGGGGGCCATGATCGCTGCAGCGGCCGGGGGCCATGATCGCTGCAGCGGCCGGGGGACATGATCGCTGCAGCGCAAAGGCTCCTGGGCCGTGCGCAAAAGCTCCTGGGCCGTGCACAAAGGCTCCAGGGAAGAGAGCCCCGCGCAGGTACGCAATCAATGTGTCGTCGCGAACAACGTCTCCCTACCCCTGCGCGCGCTCAGCGGGCCACGGTAAAATTATCAAAGGCTGACTGGTCCGCGGCGATAAAAAGGTTGGGGACCACTGATCTAGATAATCCGCTTCATCCAAGGTCCGCTGGAGTTGGGAGGCCACCACCTTCTCAACAACCTTCCCTAGAAAAGGGAGGTTGGAGACTGGACAGTAGTTTTTAAAGACAGCTGGGTCCAGAGCAGGCTTCTTAAGGAGGGGTCTCACCACCGCCTCCTTCAAAGGATGTGGGAAAGACCCCTCTCGAAGTGAGGTGTTAACAATCCTCTGGATCCAGCCTCGTGTCACCTCCCTGCTGGTCGAAACCAACCAGGAGGGACACGGATCCAGTAAACAGGTGACGGCACTCATCGCTCCCATGGCCTTGTCCACTTCTTCAGGAGTGGCAAACTGGAACTCACCCCACAAAGTTTCATCAAGGCTCTCCCTTGGCATCTCTGCTGGCACTGTCCAAGTGGAGTCCAGGTCCGTCCGAATCTGAGTGACTTTATCCAACAGAAACTGAACAAATTCCTCAGCTCTTCCCTGTAAGGGTTCACTCGCATCCCTCCCTTTCAGGGGTTTATCAGTGGGTTATCCTAAACAGGGCGGCCGGGCGAGATTGTGCGGACGCAATATGGGCAGAAAAATGAGCACATTTTGCCGCCCATATCGCCACTAAGTAAGTCCTAATAAAGGTTCTTAGCAGTGTTCGGTCAGATTCAGAGTGACTAGCCCTCCAGCGTCACTCTAGGCGTCTCTTTTGGCACTTCATTTCCCGGAGTTCCTCGGTGAACCAAGGCGCCCTCCTGGATCCACTGCCGCGGAGAGGCCGCAAAGGCGCAATCCGATCTAGTGCCCTAGCCGCCGCTGTATTCCAGGCAGCGACCAAGGATTGTGGGCAAGGGATCAGGTATCTCCCCAAGCTCCGTCTGAAATCCCGATGGGTCCATCAGGTGCCTGGGGCGGAACCATTTAATCGGTTTCACCTCCCTGCGGTGGGGGAGTAGCTTCCGAAAGTCAAGCCTCAACAGGAAGTGATCTGACCATGACAAGGGCGAGATCTCAATCCCCTTTAATTCCAGATCATGTCTCCACTGGTCTGAGAGAAATACAAGGTCGAGCGTGTGTCCCGCCACATGAGTAGGAACCTGAATTACCTGGGTCAAGTCCATGGTTGCAATGGAAGCCATGAATTCCTGGGCCCTATCAGAGCATTCGCCAAGAGATGGCAGGTTGAAATCCCCAAACACAATAAGTCTGGGGAACTCAACCGCCAGTCCGGCTATAGGAGTGCAGGCAGGGCTGTTGTGACGCAGCTGGGAGGTAGGTACGTCAGCAGCAAGCCCACTTGACCCCCTACGTCCAACTTCACAAGGAGGGACTCACACCTGACATTCTCTGGAGCAGGGAGCCTGCGAGGCATCAATGACTCCCAGATTATAACAGCAACTCCTCCACCCCTTCTTTGGTGTCGTGGCTGGTGCAGCACCTGAAACCCTTCTGGGCACATTTCTGAGAGGGGGACTCCTCCCTCATGGCCCAGCCAGGTTTCAGTAATACATGCCAGTCTGACCCCTCGTCTAATAGTAAGTCCCGGACAAGGGGAGCTTTATGGACCACAGACCTGGCATTTAGCAGCAGCAGCCTGAGACCAGGGCCCTGGTTTCCCATGCCATCTGGTTCCCGAGTTGACCTATCAGGGCCGGAACGAAGGATCGCTGTGACGTAGCGAACCCTCCTTCCCCAGTAATGTCTAGCCCTGAGGCTCCCGTCGTACCTGCCCCTCCCAGTCATAACCCTAATGCTCCGGCCTGCCCCCATGCCCGTAGACCCCCCTTCGTCTCCCATGGCCCCCGTTCTACTCGGCAGGCCATTCAAACCAGACACTCTGGGATGAGAGGCGGGTCTGGGCCCCCATCCACTTCTGCTACTGCACTCAGTGGAGGGGGCTCCAGGCCGCGCTCTTAATCCCCTCATACGTACCAACAGGCATTCTCCACATACGTACCCCACTACAGATTAAAAAATATAGCAATACAGTAAAAAATTACACTAATTTAAAAGAATGTGGGATCATTCACTCACAGTCATACACATACACTCCACATACAGAATAAGAGGGGGGGTTGCGCCGATATTAAAATTGGTATTAATGTTGTGCAACTGGGATCGTTCGTTCATGGGGCAGAGACACAAAGGTTGGGTCAGTGGTAAGGGAATGCAGAGAGAGTAGTTTGTCTTCTCTCCTAGCCAGTGTGACAAAGGGGGAAAAAAGTCTGGGTGGTTGAGATGGTGTCTCTAGAATAGTAGTAGGCGGCAGTAGTCAAGACATGGAAACAGGGTCGTAAATCTGGGAGTCCAAGAGTCCAGAGTCCATAAGCAGTCTGAAATCCATATGCAGGAAGAGCCAGATGGTAAAGTTAATAAGGAGAAAAGGCCCCACAGCCACAAAGAGGGCGAAGGAGAGGCCACAGCGCAGAGAAAGTCCGGTCGGTTGTAGTGGTGTGCCCGAAGGGGCCATGGCGATGACAAGCACAGTCATATGCCAACCCTCATCCAGCACCATACGGATCAGCCACCCCACTCCTTGGAAACAAACACTGAACCAATACCACTCCGAAAACTCCAGGGGCTCTCCCAATCGCAGGAAGCAAGGATGAAGCTTGTCAGGACTGCCATAGGCCAAAATATGATGAAAACAAAAGGAAAAGGGGGCTGGGAGGGTCGTGGCGGTGGCAGCAGGGCCAGCCGCCCGATCTCAGTCGCCCCCATCTGAACCAGCCACCCCATCGCTGGCAGTTAATATGGTCCCAGAAGCTCTCCCACATTAAACTTTACTTAGTGTCTCTTCACTTAATGTAGTGTAGGGATGTAATAAACTTATCTATCTATCTATCTATCTATCTATCTATCTATCTATCTATCTAATCAGGGGTGGGCTACTGGAGGTTTGCAGGGGTTCGGGAGAACCTCTAGCAAAGATTCTGTGCAGTTCAGAGAATCCCCAAATCCCACTCCTGGCTGGCCCTGCCCCACCCACTCTGCCCCTTCCCTCCCAGGAATCCCCACAGGGCCCATTTTGGATGCAAGTAAGTGCAGGGGGCGTGCAGAGGCTCGGGGAGGGCAAAAACAGGCCCGCCGAAAGTTCGGGAAGGCCGGAAATGAGCCCATTTCTGGCCTCCAGAGACTGGGGAGGCCGTTTTCATCCTCCCAAACCTCAAGGAAAGCTTCTGGAACCCGGGGAGGGCACAAACACTCCTCCCACTATGGTGCAGGAGGCCTACTAGGCCAAACCCACCATGGCCACACCCATCCACCCACCCAGCAAACGACAGAGAACCCTTGCAAAAAGTTTTGAAGCCCATCCCTGGATATAATGTTGTGTATCCTTAATGTCACACTAATGGATACTTAAAAGTAATGGGTGGATCCCATCCCCGAAACATCATTTTTAATCATTGTTGTTGTCGATTATGAATGGGAAAAGTTTTCAAAGAGGAATGTTACAGCCCAAATGGTTATAGCCCAATCTGTATGAGGAAGAAACTGGATAGCCCTTCCTAAGTACCAAAAAAGCAGAGATATACACACATGAAAATACTCATTTATATAAAGTTATTCTCCAAAGAACAGGGTCTGAAGTAAACTTGGCAGCATAATGCACCCCTTCAGAAGAAAAGCAAGCTTTCTTTTTAAGTTTTCTGAATACAGTCCCAAGACTTGTATATAAAAGTCATACAACGGAACCTTGAGCAATCTCTCACAAGTTCCTATAGTTCCTTTCTTGATTAATACCTATGGACAGTACCAATCAGATAAAGCCCTTTCATTGGCAGTTGAATTTGGCCTGGGGGCTGTACATGTCCCACCCCTGCCAGTCAGATGCTTATCCAGATGCTGCTCTGGAACTCCCAGAATGCAAGATTCTAATCCAGGCCTGCTCTCTCCTAAACATAGGAGCTATGCTATTGTTCTGAATTCAAATTGGAAAAAGAGGCATGGCCGAAGTATAGACTCATATGTCTTTTGTAGCCATATGATTGGACCATTCAATCATTCCTGCTGCAGGGATGCAATAGGATTGCCTGTCTTTTGAGGAGAATGACCAAAAGAAGACAAAGCAAGAGCTTTTCATTCACTTATTTCTCCCCAAAGTCCTACTGCAGGGGTGTAAAACTTGATTTGATTGAGGGCCACATCAGGGTTGTGTTTAACCTCAGGGGGGGATGGGTGGGTGTGGTCAGGATGGGCATGGCCAACTCGATGACATTTGTATCGGGGGCGCCTGTGGTGGCCAGAGCACTCCACCAGCGAAAATGGAGCTTGGGAGCCCTAGTTTCATTTTTGCTTACAAAGGCTGCAGGAGGCCATGGCAGGTGAAAATGGAGCTCCATTTTTGCTGGCAGAGGCACCAGAGGTCCTTCACTGTTTCCAGGGTGGCCCCATAGGCCAGAACTATGCACCTCGCAGGCTGCATCTAGCCCATGGGCCTTGAGTTTGACACTCCTGTCCTACTGGATCACTCCAATTAGCAGTTCTGGAGTGACTGTTTTATGTATTTATCATTCCAATGATCAAACGTTCTCACAGTTTACCTATATATTGATTGTTTCCTCATTGCTTATTTTTACCCTATGGCTATCATTAAGTGCACCAAAGACAAATTCCTTTGTGTCCAATCACACTTGGCCAATAAAGAATTCTATTCTCTTCTCTTCTCTTCTATTCTATTCTATTTATTATAGTTTTTTAGGTATTCTGCATTACAATGTCCAGGAAAGTTGAAAATTTATCACAGCTATGGCTCTCATAAATGATTGCTGTGATGATGTAACCAGGCATCAAATCTCGATGTGAGATTCAACAATGCTCCTTCCTATCCTTCCTTTCTACACCAAAGATATTCTTCACCTCCTTATCTTCCCTTTGCTTTTACTTTTTATTTCTGAGCAGGTTAAGAACATTTCTTTGTCAGCTTAAGGACAAAGCACTGGGCAGCTTGCTATTTTTGTTCTCTTGGAGTACTTATGAGGCCCAGAACTATCCTTAGGTATCAAGAAAATGCTAGGTTTTCCTTTATTGTTATTTTTCATTCAAATAATCTAAAAATAAATAACTTACGGTGAAGCAGGGAATATGCTGGGTCAATGGAGAGTGTCAGTAAGCCTATCCTTGGTATAAATTTAGCGGCTTTTTATCTGCAAATGACCAGACATAGTCAAATTCACTCTTGAAAAAAAAACACCCTAAAGGTATTCCGTGGCATCCATCGGGGAATGGTCAAACAAAACCAAGATGGCAGCCATGATAGGTGACCAAAGTCCTACCCCATTGTACATATGTCCATGTACACGTACAGAGGAACAAGGCTTTATTCTTTTGACCTATTTTTGGACTCTACCTTGAGAAAGCCTCTGGCAGTATTAGCAAAAAAGGTAAAGAAGGGAATGACATAAAATAAGCTAGAATTGTTTCTTCCTCTTCTTTACAAGTATGAACACATAAATGCACAATTTATATTTCTGTCCCATTTTGGGGGGGTTATACCTTGTCTTCTTGCTACTGTTACTATTATGAATGATGTGGCTGTCTTTGAAGCAAGAGAAATTATATTGAGCCATTTGGCCTCTTATTTGGACCAAATAATTTTTTCATTTCTTAAAAAAAAAAGAAACTTTTTTTTTGGTTTTAATATAGCTTGCTGAATTCTGATTTATACCCTAAAAACTCTCATTGCTTCCACTCCATTTGACATTTGAGCAAAAGTTAAACAATCACATTCCAGCTGCATTCCTATCTTCCTATTATGCTGGCCAAGGGAAGAGCCTTGATTTTCTGATTCTTGCAAGCCCAAAATGTGTCTCTTGGGCTGCACCTTTTCCTTATCTTGAAAAGCTCAACTGGAAAATTAGGCAAAACAGGCCTCTAAATCAAGCCGTAGCATCTCCTGTAAAATGGTAGTTTATCTTCCGCACAAGCTGGATGGTGGAGATCCATGTAATTAGAGAAACAAATGCAGCCATAGCTCTTAACATCTACACCAGTAATTCAGTTCTTTCAAGAAAAGGAGGGGGAACGACAGCAACATGAAAGTGTTGGTTGGCTTAGATCACAAATTAGATCCACAGCTAAAACTGTCTTCCATAATTGGTTTTAAATATGCTGCATACTTCAATGCTTTGCTACCACACATGTTGCCACATTGGATCCTGAAATGCATATTATGTATTCTTTGGAAGTCATACCAAATACTATTCTATCACTTTCAAGAAAAAGATACATATGCCATACTGTCTAAAAGCAGTTCCCCCCCACCCCCTGAACCAATTTTCCTAAAACGTGTTGAGCATAATTCACTCTTCTGATCATCATGATCTCCAACACGTTTGGAGCATTCACAAATCAACAGAAGCTAAGAGCCAACCACAACTGCATTGAAGACAATGACCCAAAAGTGGAAGGAAAATCTAATAGGGGGTGGGGGGTGTCACAGCTGTATGGCAGGGAAAGAAGAGGAAAGAGTAAATGTTGAGACTAAGCTATAAAGAGCACAATCCAATGATTTCATATAAAAAGGAGAGGCAGGTTGGATATTGAAGACAAAAATATTGCAAATAATAACAAATTGAATGATTGGAAACCAAGTGATTGGGCAGATTTTTCAGCAATGGGTAACAGATGCCAAAATAGAAATGATTAAATATTTGGAGATTATAACACACCTTAAAGGGCTGGAGCTTTATGTGGTCACAGTAATAGCTTACCAGTAGTTTCTCGAGAATTCTATTAGATCATGGTAAGATTTCTCTAAGAAATAGCACTAGTACTTAGACTTATATACTGCTTTAGAGTGCTTTACAGCCCTCTCTAAGCAGTTTACAGAGTCAGCATATTGCCCCCAACAATCTGGGTCCTCATTTTGCTGACCTCGGAAGGATGAAGGCTGAGTCAACCTTGAGCCTGGTGAGATTAGAACTGCCAAAATTTCAGCCAGACAGCAGAAGTAGCCTGCGGTACTGCACTCTAACCGCTGTGCCACCATGGCTCATAATACACTCTAAGACTGTGCAATCCTGATTGGTTACTATACTATAAATTAAGGAACCAGATCATAATTTCCCAGTGCTGAGTCTCCAGATGTTGTTGGCCATTACTTACGCAGGATGGAGTGGTTGGATCTGAATTCCAACTATCTTTGTACCAGAAAAAAACTGTATTAACACACTATGTCATTCTTCTAGAAGTTGCACCATGTTGTAATTGCAGTATAAGTTTTAACATTTCATACTTTGCTAATTCAAGTAATGTGTTTATTTTTGGCCAAAAACTCTGAAGACTTGAAGAACAGATTGCTGACAGGAAAAATAATTTTGGATTGTAAGCAAAGTCCCTGAAGTTAAATGATACTGTTAAAGTAGATTTCTGATAGTACATGTGCCATCTCGTTTTCAGCAAGCACAAAGAGAAGAAGAACCTTATTTACGTTTGTAAATTAATCCAGTTTCTTGAACTTTTCTCATATTCTAGGGTGTTGTCGTATTACATGTCTCATCTTTTTAATTATAGTGATGATGTCTTTACAGTTATTAATAAGAAATGGCTCCAAACTATCTGCAATCAGATGCTTGGTCTTTAAAGAGTCCTCCAGAAACAGCACTTTAAATAAAAAAGCTTCACTTTTAAAAAATAAAATTAAGTTTGTTCCTTAAACTAGCCTTATTAACTCTATAATGAGTCTTTTTCATTGTCACACATTTATAATTTTTTTGGCCTGATCCCAAGAAAGTAAATCATTTTGGGGGGGGGAGGAACAGTCATAGTTTTTCAAAATAGAAAGTTCCAAGTTCAGTCACTGTTATCACCAATCAGGGCAGTGTCTATCAACCTTGGCAACTTTAAGATACATGGATTTCAACTCCCAGAATTCTGGTTGCTGAAGTCCATACAACTTAAAATCACCAAAGCCGACAAGCGGTGAATCAGAAAGATCAGTGCCAGCATTGCTGGCTGGGGAATTCTGTCCACACATCTTAAAATTGCCAAAGTTGGCAAACATTGAATCAAAGAGTACAGAACCTTAGAATGCTGTTAATAGGTAAGTAAAAAATAATGGTCAAGACTGTTTTCCTCCTAGATCTTACATCTTCTTTACGCTGTATGCTCTAATTAATTCCAATACCAGCTGAGAAGATATTCAATGTGAGGGTTCCAGGTTGAAAAAGGTTGAACTGGATGACCAATGGAATGATTCAGCTTATGGTAGCTTCAAAAGTTACAGTCAAAGAATCAAACTACTTTGCCCTATATTTATTTATTTAGTATCTTTTAGTACGTATTGACTCCTTGTGACAGTTTGGATTAGTCCTTGCACAGTCTTCTTGGCAAGACTTCAGAAGTGGTTGGTCATTGCCTGCTTTCTAAGGCAGAGAGAGAGAGAGAGAGGGGGGGGGGAGGGAGGGAGAGGGAGAGGGGGGGAGGGGGGAGGGAGGGAGGGAGGGAGGGAGAGAGAGAGAGAGAGAGAGAGAGAGAGAGAGAGAGAGAGAGAGAGAGAGAGAGAGAGAGAGAGAGACTGGACACTCAGCTAGCTTTGTGCCTAAACTGGGACTGGAACTTACCACTCCTCAATTTCTGGTGCCTTAAGTTTTAGACCAAACTGACTCTCTATTGTGTTTAAATGCTTTCAAAGTCAATTAACTCACTCTAGCTCAGGACTACAACTTCCTGAATCATTTCAGTACTATTTTCTGGCAAAGAAAATTTCCATGACTAATACCATAAATATGAAACTTGGATTTAAGAGCACCACACAATCAAATGTAAGTTTAGCTATATGCACAGTCCATTTCTTCACTTAACCTGCTTATTAAATACTTTTGTGATAGCTATATAAAACTAAAAAGAACATTTCCAAATGTGAGCCCATAACCTATTATGGAATATATCCAACACCTGCCTTTCATAAATCTCTAGCTGTTCTTTCCATCCATGTGAAAGTCCTACAGTATGTTAACTTTAATTAAGCAATCTGAACAAATATTAGCAAGATGGTCCTTAAAATAGCTTGAGTTGAGAAACCACAATTGAAACAATTGCCCTAATATAACTGTGGTTATACCAGACTGAAAATGCTAGCGAATGAGAGCAGTTGTCTTTGCTCCATAGCGAGTTCATGCAGGAGATGAACAATATGAAGTTTTACCAACAGAATCCACCACTGATATCTTCTGTTACATCCTCCATTTTAATTATAAAATATGTTTATCCACTGGCAGCTTATTCTCATCTTACTGACATTTTTCTAGATAACACAGCCTTGTCACCAGTGGTGTCAAACTCAAAGCCCAGGAGCTGGAGCCAGCCCATGGGGAGTTTAGATCTGGCCCACAGGGCCCCCCTGGAAACAGTGAAGGATTGGCCCATGGTCCCTCTGCCAGCGAAAATGGAGCTCAGGAGGCCTTTTTCACTGGCAGAGTGACCATAGGCATCCCCTGACATGAGTGTTGTCAAGCTGGCCATGCCCACCATGGGCACGCCTGCCCCGATCCTCCAAGGTCAAACACAACCCTGATGCAGCCCTTAATGAAATTGAGTTTGACACCCCTGCCAGACACTCTTGGTGATTCCTTTGAGATTTAGGCTCGCCCATATATTCTGAGGAATGCTTGGCTTCAACAATCCCATGTCTCTTTAGTAATACTAAGTAGGAAAATCATGTGAACTGCTACTCATAGTCTGATACTCATGACATGAGATGTGACTTAAACGAAACACTAATCAAAGCTGAAACTGAAAGATCAAATGTTTTGGAACATTAATGAGGAAAAAATTGAAGTTTTCTATTTTAACTTTTTAAAAATAAAATGAAAAATTGAGTACAGTTAGAAGAGGTTGTCCACTGCCTACTTTCTAGGGCTGAGAAAAAGATGATTTAAACAAAGTCACTAGTTAAAAGCCAAGACTGAAAGATCATATGTTTTGGAACATTCATGAGAATGCCCCAAAACATTTTCTTTGGACTCCTTTCTAAAAAAAAACAGCCCATTTTTTTGGCCCTGTTTTGAGTTGGCTTTACTTAGTAACCAAAACATCACAGTGCAGATTTAAACCTAAATAGTTAGGTAGCATTGTGATGTCATCCTCTGACTAACAGGGTGAAATTACTCTCACAGATTTTCAAAAATAAAGGAGAATGAGCTGTGGAAAAAATATGATATTCCAATGGATTTGGTTCTTTCCAAAGTTTCATGTTGACCATTTATATCCTCAAACTCAACTGAAGAATGTCCAACAGTTTTAAAGTTGGCATGAACTACAGATTTTTCAGCTTTTTGTAGGTTACACAATAACATCCCTGGCAAATGCAATTTTGCAACTATATCACTTCTCATGGATAGATTATTAGGACATGTTAGTCTTTTGGTATATTTTTGAAATTATATCACGATAAGATACAAAACAGAAGACAGAAAAGATGAATAAGTTAAAAAAAAACCCATGTGGGATCTTTTTATACTCTTCAGTCCATATAGGATTGGAGCAGGTTATAACAATTATAAAATAAATGGATAAATAAGAGAGAGAGAGACAGAGAGAGGGAGGGGGGAGAGAGTGCTGAACAAAGTGATGCATATGCTATATTTTATTACCAATATTTATAAAGAAATGTAGTACTTGCATAAACCCCATTGAACTCATTGTGGGAATCACAATGCAAAGTTTACTCAAACTGATTCCCCTTAGGTTCAATGAGGCCTGCGTCTTGGTAATTACATATAGGATTAAAACCAAAGGGATTATAAAGTTGAAACAGTCAGTCCAAATGCAATGTTTCTCTAGGGCATTGGAAACAATGGTACAACAGATCTAATGATAAACTGAAACAAATTACTTTCCACAATGAGAAAGAAACTGGAGAGTTTGTTTAGATCCTTGGGAGTTCTTGATCTTAATTTACAGAAGGAGATCCCACATGAAACCGACGCCATTCTGATTAAAAGCAGAAGAGCCAAATTCTTCTAAGCAAAGATTCAGAACTCCACATGTCTGGATTTTTTTTTAATTTGATAAGTATTGCAATACCAAATGGTTGGGGTAGAGATAATCCTTGATTTACAACATTTATTGACCACACTAAAAAAAAGTGACTTATGACATTTTCCACACTTATGACCCATGGTCATGTGATTTACATTCGGATGGTTGACAACTCACTCACATTTATGACGGTTGCAATGTCCCGGGGTCACACAATCCCCTTTTGCGACCTCCTGACAAGCAAAGTCAATGGGGAAGCCAGATTCACTTAACAACCAAGTTACTAACTCAAAAACTGCGGTGACTCATTTAACAACTGTGGCAACAAAGGTCATAAAATGGGGCAAAATGTACTTAACAAATGTCTCACTTAGCAACATGAATTTGGGGCTCAATTGTGGTCATAAATTGAGGACTACCAGTATGAAAGGCACAGCTGTCCATGTCCAGGTTCTTTGGGTCCTTTGCCACTGCAGTTTTGGAGCAACTGAGAAATAGTCATCCACACTTTTACTACAGGTAATCTGTTGGATTAGTAAAGGAAGAGATTACATAGTTGCAAAGGGTAGAGAAAGGGAAGGGTTAAAAATAGCTTATGTTGTGCTTTCAAATTATACCAAAACATGTGGTGCTTGTCTCCCAAGTCTGGCACTAAGGAGCCTGTGGTCTGGCAAAAGTTTGGATTTCTGGTTTTGATTTCAGAAATCATCACAAACACTAAAGCTGAAAAGCTCTAAATAACATTCGAAGGGAAGGGCTATAAAATCCTAGTTTATATACCGTACATGAAACTAGACATTGTTCTTCTTGGAGTTTGTGTTCCAATTTTCTCTTTATATAATTAGATATGAATGGATCCTTAAAGGAGGAGGAGGAGGAAGAGGAGGAGGAGGAAGAAATTGGTACTATGTTAGATCTTGCTGTAAAAATCTTTTGGCAACAAAGCTGCTTAATCTCTGAGATTAATTCTTTATTTGAGAAGACAAGCAAAGAAAGAATCTTGGATACTTCTGTAGTCTGCAAGTATCAACATGGAACACTGCCTGGAATCTCCAAAGGCATGTTAATCCAGTGGCTTTATCACAAAGTATCTGTCACTCTAAGAAAGCTGGATCTAGGCAAGATACAGTTGCTCTCATACTTTTAACTCCTGGTGCAAACGGTGATGGAATTACCAACAATCTAATGAAACAAAGTCCTACTACTCTCTATACGATGGGAATGTATCCAGGTTGGTTTTCTCTCAGTGAGATGCCACAGATCTATGGAACTCTAATACATCTGCGTGTATTTCCACTTATAAATAAGACATCTGAGCCACAGTAGCACAGTGGTTAGAGTGCAGTATTGCAGGCTACTTCTGCTGACTGCTGGCTGCCTGCAATTTGGTAGTTCAAATCTCACCAGGCTCAAAGTTGACTCAGCCTTCCATCCTTCCGAAGTCAGTAAAATGAGGACCCAAATTGTTGGGGACAATATGCTGACTCTGTAAACTGCTTAGAGAGGGTTGTAAAAGCACTGTAAAAGCACTGTGGCGTGGTATATAAGTCTAGGTGCTATTGCTATCTCTCTATTTCAACTACTTGCAGCAATTTGGAAGTCATTCCTAAAATTAATCCAAAGTAGGTTGGGTTCCAGCAGTAAAAGGGGATGCTATAATCCTTTTACATAACCAAACATTTATCCATTAGTCCTTAAACCTCAACCTTATATAACATATCGCTTCAGTACAGTTTTCTCTTTATTGAAACTAGAAGCCTTTGTGTGTATATACATACACAACACACACACACACACACACACTCCAAACTTTGGCATTCCTCAGCAAACTATTCTGAGAAGTTAATCAAAAACATCCTGAAAATGTATGGCTTCTGTCACATCAGTTGCCAATGGGATGAAGAATAGCAATAGCAGTTAGACTTATATACCGCTTCATAGGGCTTTCAGCCCTCTCTAAGCGGTTTACAGAGTCAGCATATCGCCCCCAACAATCCGGGTCCACATTTTACCCACCTCGGAAGGATGGAAGGCTGAGTCAACCTTGAGCCGGTGAGATTTGAATAGCCGAACTGCAGAACTGCAGTCAGCTGAAGTAGCCTGCAGTGCTGCACTCTAACCACTGCTCCACCTCTGCAGACCTTCTAATGATTTGTCTTTATATATTAGTTGGAGAATTAATTTGGTGCAGTGGTTCTGGCATCAGGCTAAAAATTGGGAGACTTGCATTCTAGTTCCATATTAGACACACAAAGCCGCTGGATGATCTTGGACCAATCACTTTCACTCAGCCTTAGGAAAGAGGCAATGGCAAACCACTTCTGAAATCTTGCCAACAAATTGCAACAATTTGTCCAGGCCTCTCCAAGAATCAGACACAATTAGACAGAAGAGGAAAAAAATGTATCAGTTGCTAGGGAACATAAATATAGGAATTGTATTTTACTCATGTTCTGATTTGGGCTTCAGAGCCAAGTTCTCACAACCAGTGTGACAAGACAATGTTGGACCAAAAAGAGGAAAGGCTCTGATCCAGAGTGGAACAACTTCAGCTCCATAGGCTCTACAATAAAGGTAAATATTCCCCTTGCACATATGTGCTAGTCGTTCCCAACTCTAGGGTGTGGTGCTCATCTCCGTTCCAAAGCCAAAGAGCTAACACTGTCCAAAGATGTTTCCGTGGTCATGTAACCAGCATGACTAATTGCCGAAGGTGCACAGAACGCTGTTACCTTCCCACCAAAGGTGGTTCCTATTTTTTACTTGCATTTTTTACATGCTTTCGAACTTCTGGGTTGGCAGAAGCTGGGACAAGTAACAGGAGCTCACACTCTGTTATGCGGCACTAGGGATTCAAACCACTGAACTGCCAACCTTTCTGATTGACAAGCTCAGCACCTTAGCCACTGAGCCACTACGTCCCTTTACAATATTCCTATTTTAATCAGCTTGAAACCCAACAGAAAAAAAAGACTGGCTCAAATCAGGGGCACAACACTCAGTTGGGAAAGGGAATGAGATGCATAAATAACAGTCATATTGAGACGGGAAGCTATTTATCAGAACCAAAACTGTTAAGTTCTATCAAAACACCATTCTTTCCTAAATTCCAAAACCTCTAAGCTCCAGCAGTCTGTACAGAAAATGCTTTAATTATGAGTGGAATTCTATTACAAATCATGAAGCTATCTCTTAGAATATTCTAATCTGCTTTCTCCTCTGATATGAGGTGCACTAATGTGTATTTCATCAAATAAAGACATTTTTTCCAACAGCACACATGAAAAATACAGGGGACTGCATTATCTTACTGGTTCTCCTACAAAATAAAGATACACTGAGGCAAAATAATTATTAAATTATACTTTGAAACAGGGGTCCCCACACTTGGCAACTTTAAGACTTGAAGTCTTAAAGTTGCCAAGTTTGAAGAGCTCTGTTTTAAAAGCACATTAGCAGTTCTAGATCCAGAGTACCAATATGAGACAGCAGCAGCACAGAAATATTTTTCTCCATCTCTTTAATGCCATCTGTTGGTTGTCCAGATTTTTTTGCAGACCAAAGGCAATAGTCCTGCTTCCTCATTATTGGTCCAGTTATGGTGGTATATACTTCTTTAATTCCTATACTGGGAAGGTCTTGGGATAATCACTGGACTATATTTATAGTGAAGTAGTTAATCAGAACTAAGTTCAAAGGGCAATAATGATTCAGAACATATATAGTTAGTTATCTACATAACACTTATTCAGAACACCTTAAAGCAGCCACTTTTCTTCCCTGGGTGCCTATGGCAGATCTTGGAAAAGACACCCTGCATTGTTAAGGTGTTCCTGGAAGGTGCGACATGCATGACCTCACATTTTTCACATCATATTAAAGTGATATTAGCATGCATCTTAGGCTCAAACATCATTAACAGTATATAATGAATGGAGATCATAGAGACATTTTATATCATATTCTGGGTCAACAACTGAGAAAAGGCTCAAAGACTAAAATGGTTATTCAAAGGCAGGCAGGCAGAAGTTGCTCCAGAAATCAAAAGCCACACCTGTAGGGTTGTATTGCAAGGAGATCTCAGTGGGATCACTGGATCTATGAAGCAGCCATCTTCAGATGAACCTATGGCACCCCGTATCGCTGAAAACTGCAATCTTCTTTTAGGCAAGGAAACATGTTTCTATTTCTTAGAGCGTGAGCTTTTTAAGATTCTTTTCCCAACCAGAAAAACAACAACAAATTTTAGAGAAGAATTCAATGGGGATAAAAGCCATAGCCATGTGATTAGCTAACAATAACATGGAGGATGCTATGCAAGTTATCAACAGCACTGAGGTCTTCGAACAGAATAACTGCCAGGCAAACCTGCCAGACAACTCAGAATTTTTGCGCTTCTGTAGCTCCCATGTGTTGTCTTTTATGCTGCTAATTGTAAAAGGGAACAAAGAACATGGAACACCAGAAGTAAATGGCAACGAAAGCTGCACCTTAAGCATTGCACTTTGTTTGAATTTTTGCACCTAGAACTGAGAGCTCTCTGGCCTGGATAGAGCAAGAGTAACATAACAGTAAATGTTCTGAATGATAGACAATTTTAGTGTGCTGATAAGATACAGGAGGACCAGCTTTTAATTCTGTAAGTAATAACACTTAGCCCGAGAAAATAAGACTTTACGTCTACTCTATGAAGTCATCTCCTCAGGTGAAGGGTAGAAGTAAAAAGCTCCAATATCTTGAGGGTTGATTGGTATGGGAAGAACATGAAGTTTGTCAGCTGTAATAAAATTTGCAAAACAGTGGGTTTCAAAAACCAGAGATTACAGAGCTGCATGATCATAAAGAGCCAGCAGGCATTCAGGTCAATCATGGTCAAATAAGCAAAATTTGTTCTATTTAGAACTGGCCAGCTTTTTAAAATAGAGTGCATAATCGCACACTGACCAATGTGCAATAATGCAATGCTACTTCCTCAGAGACAGGTCTGTATGTTTTTTAAAAAATGTTTGCATCAAGTATGAAAGATACACTGGTGTATCTTATATACCTCAGGAGAGGCCATCCTATTCTGCCCTATAAGTCCTGTATCACCTATATTCCACCAGTGCTGTCTCTTCCCAATCCAGCAATTTGGATATATTTATGATTCATAATCCCATAGACCAAATTCTGGTGAGTTTACAGCATGTGTCAATCAAGGAAGTTACTTTTGTGCAAATTCTTCGTACATGTCACTCACATGATACATGGGGTTCATTTCACAGATTATTTTTCTGATGGGTTTGTGCTTTTCTCCCGCTTGAAGTCAGCCTTTGATTTTCTTAGACTCTAAACTTTAGCACAAGTTTTTAATAGGCAGAAGATATTTCATAAGAGGCACAGCATTTTGGGCAGTAAAACTAGGCTTTAAACCTTGATCCTTAGGCCACTGAACTATCAAAGGCAAAATTGATGATCATAAGCCCAACCATAACCAATGTATCAAACCAGGGTGCTTTGTTTCTGTTTTTGAGGAGAAAAATGACAGACTGAAGGACTGTCCAATTATCTGATTCACAAGACCTCCATTTTTGAAAAGCAAAGCTAAAATCTGCCCTCATATTCAGCAACTTGAGCTATATTTATGTGTCATTTGTCCTTCTCTTTCTTTAACCTTTGAGTGAAAACAAGGAAAAAGCTGTAGGTATGATTAATACAGACATTCACCAATGAGCAGCAATCCACAAATTATGTGTACATTTAGTACACATCTTTGTGTATTAGCCAAAACAAAATAGCCCCAAAGCCTCTGTATTCATGCAGAGTGCTTCTTTTTCAACTACATACAAAATGAAGGAAAGGAATTCATCTTTCCCATAGTACAGTCCCATAAACCATCAGATTCCCTATAAACCATTAATCTTTCTGCTGAGTAAACATTGCCTTCCATTTCCCTGACAGTTCCACCATGGCAAACAAGCATTTAGCAGCAATCTACATTAAGAGTTTAGATGCACCCGCCAATATGGCAATGTCCATTCAATCATGGACTCTGTGATGCATTGTGGGGTCCTTTGGTCTTTCTGAACTTGGTGGTTTTCATCCAATATGGTTTTGGGTACTGATGATGTTGCCTACGGTAGTTTGGTAATGCAAGAAAACCACCAAGCTCAGAGAGCACCAAGGACCAAGCAGTTTAACCCCAGGCTACAAAATATTCTCTCCTATGATGGGTTCCTTCATCTCATTGTTTCTTCCATTTTTCCCCCAGAAACCTTGTTTGAAAAAAATATTGTTGTTTGCCTTATACATACATATATAAATGATATGAATTTGATATTCACACAACTTAATATAAAAAGAAGTTTGAAATGGTACACAAGGAAAGTTTGCTGATAATATTACTTGAAATAATTCCAGATTTTGTTTTTCTCTCTTGCTGATTCTCAAACTCTTATATCCCCAAATTGGAAAATTCATGGAAATGTATTAATCTACAATAGGGGTGTCAAACTGCCACCCTGCAAGCCGGATGCATCATGCCCATACCAGCTCCGCAAAGGCAAAAAAGCCCTGATACATTGTGATATGTCACGTGACGCAATTGAGTTTGAGACCCGTGATCTACAACAACCAAGATGTGCTCAACTAGCAAACAATCAGTCATCGTCGTCATCATCCTCATCATCATCATGCATGTTCACATCCAATAATACAGGAAGCGGGCTCAAATACCGATACGCATTATTAATAAATTATGATACTTATATAGCGGCTATTAGCATAACCCTAATTCACAATGGCATCTAAAACAAATCATCACACCCAGCAATATAATGATTTGATTTATACTGAAAAGAAAAGGGGGGGGGAACCTCTGGAGAACAAAATTAAACTTGCAAGATATACGTGCTTCTCAAACCCAAGGGGTTTTTGTTGTTGTTTAACTTGCTTGCTTGCTTATTTTTAAGCATCAAAATAACTAAATTATTAAAAAGGAGGGTGGGCAAATGCTTCTCTGAAATTAAATCACATGTTTGATTCACGTTCACATGTCCAACGGGTTATTAATGTCAAGCTGTAGTGAAGATACTCAAGAAAATCATACCATTCAGAGCCACTAACAGCTATTAAATCTCCATCAATTCAACTTAACACAAGTGTACTTCAGGACCCTTCCAGATGCAGCTCAGAAGCTCCTGCCTGACTTTATTCTATTGTCCTCTAAGTCACAAAAGGGCCCTTGCTGAGGATGCCTCTGAAAAAGACACCGTATGTCTTATAGACCTGATGTTCTTTTAACAGATCTTCCCTTAATCAACAGAACCCACACACCCTTTCTCTACCAAGGATTAAAAGAAAAATGGGAGAGAGTCCTAGGATAACCTCAGCAAGTCAGCACGAAACAAGAAAAAAAACCTATATTAACGTTACTGTAACAAAGTTTTCCTTTCACCCAGTGGTGAAATTCAGGTGGTTCTATCCAGTTTCTGGCGAGGTGGTAGAAGCGGCAGGAGGCTCCACCCACCCACCATCACGTCCCATTTTTTACATCCTGCACATGCACGGAAGGTCCTGTGCATGCGTGGAAGATGGTGCATGCACTCCATTGCAAACCAGTAGCGAAGATAAGTTGATTTCATCCCTGCTTTCACCTCTTGGAGACAGGAGGAAGGCGAGGAATATTTAATTTGGAAAAAGTAAGGTAAAGGAACTCTTCGACTTGTGAAGGCAATGAGGACCAAAACTTTTGTTTGCTAAGTGACATAGTCATTAATCAGTAGCGCCCAATTTTACAAACTTTTCGGCTGCTGTTATAAAGTGAATCACACAATCATGACATGTGTCCGGCTTCCCCAAATGACTTTACTTGATGGGATCCAGCTGGGAAGGTCACAAAGGGGGACTACTATGTGACCATAGGACATTGGAAGAGTTGTGAATACATGGCAGCTGCCCAACATCTGAATTTTGATCAGGGATGTTTCAATGACTGTAAGTGCCACCATCAGTTTGTAAGTCACTTTTTTTCAGTGCCACCATAAATGAGTGGTTGAAATTTGACAACTCTCTGTATGTCTCATTTCGCACAGAGAGCTCAGTTCTGATTCTGTTGTTATTGCTCATTTAAAGCCTCATGATTTCATTGAATGTTGAATGTGTAGTAGAACTGCATCTTTGGCCTATGCCTATAATATTCCAGATAGTTACCACACTCTAATGTGGCCAAATGCAGGCCACCATCAACTGACAATGGGTCCAAATCAGTGGTGAAATTCATTTTTTTTTACTACTAGTTCTGTGGGCATGGCTTGGTGGCCATGGCAGGGCAAGGATACTGCAAAATCCCCATTTCCACCCCCACTCTGAGCCCCACTCTGAGGTGGTATTTGCCAGTTCTCTAAAATACTCAAAATTTCCACTACCAGTTCTCCGGAAACTGTTAGAACCTGTTGAATTTCACCCCTGGTCCAAACCTGTTCCCTGCTCTGTATTCAGTAATTAAATAGATGAAACAAGGAAAGATAATTCATGAAACAGTCTAAATGTTAAGCAAAAGAGATTTCAAGTTGGCCAGCCTTGGATGGGTGACTGGCTGACCATCTTTCTTAAGTAGTCTTGAACTTAGAAATAAAACATGTAAGCAACTGATCTCCAAGTCCCATGATTTTGGGGTGCCACAACCGAGCATCACATTGTGCAGGTTCTGTCAATATTCCCCAATCAGATGACTGAACATGTAGCCGGACTTTTTTTTTCTTTCAGATGTGCCAAGCCGGTTTGAGAATTCTGCCTGCCATGGGTCCAGTCTTTTTAGGAGGACCCCCAAGCTGGAGAAAGGTGATTTACAGGTTTGTGGTGTGTCAAACAAATGCATGAGGTAGCCAATGTTCTTGACTACAACTCTGAATGAAGACCAATTTCCATAAGCTGCATGATGGATGTAATAATTATTTGATGGGGAACTATTCAAATATTTACCCTGATAGAAATAAAACAGGGCTTGGCATTCAAAGGCAACATGGTTTACATTACTTCTTCAGCTTCAACCTCAATAATACTCGGGCAAACAATTGACACAAATTCATGGTAAACCATTCCAAATACCGATTGCAGAAAATATGGCTCAGCAAAAGAGTGGTCAATGCCTGGAATGCTGTAACTGACTCAGTTGTACATCCTCAACCCTCAAAGCTTCAACCTTAAACTGTCTACGTGGACCTCACCCCATTCCTAAGAGGTCCATAAAGGGGTATACATAAGCGCACCAGCGTGCCTACTGTCCCTGTCCTACTGTCCCCATTTATTTGTATTCATTTCTTTCATTCATATCCATGTTTATATTATACCTGCTATCTTGTACATGTTTGACAAGCTAATAAATACAAATAAATACAAATACATAAAGACTGGTTGCACCTAAAAGGCATTCCAATACCTACTTGTAAAATCTAAGAATGTACATTCCTTTACTGATATATAATAGCCTACTCTCTTTTCTTTCTACTTGCCATGATGCACCATAATAAAAAACTGGAGGAAAAATTTGATACAATGCTATGTAGTCTAGAAATACATTAAAAAGTCAACAACGTAAAGAACTGGGAGGCTTCGGAGTACCCAACTGGGAAGCATATTATAAGCAGCAATTAGACATGGGTGAAGGATGGGTGGTGACGTTGAGTAGAAGGCGCCTATTGGCTATAGAGGGACATGACCTCCCCCAGGGATGGCATGCCTCTCCTGGCAAGAAAGAGATACTCCCCCCATAGGTACTTCATGGGACATTATATTCGGAAGATTTTGATGGGGGTGTGGGAAAAGATGAGGAAAAAATACTATCTAGGGTTCTGTGCTGGTTGGCATCGTTAGAGGCCTTAATGCATCCCAGTGTATTTAATTGGACAAGAAACATAACATATAAAGACATTATGACAGAAGAATGGCAACATGAAAAACAACGATGGAATTAGAGCAGCAGGGCAGGAATCTGGAATGATGGGAATATTTACAGATTAGAAATAGGTTCAAAGCAATAAGGTACGATTGGGATCTACCCCAACCTCAGGGGCTAGATAAGATTTTGTTTGGCGAGAATAAGAAAATGTTATCGAAGATTTATCAGTTTTTGACTCTGTCAAGATGCTAAAGAAGAGTGGATTAAAAGCCTTCTAATAACATGGGAGAGAAACTTTGGCTATGAGATTGAAAGGGCAAATGGTGGATCTATGGAGTAAGACTATTAAACTTACAATATCTACAGCATTTAAGAAAACATATACAAGATGGCTTATAGATGGCACCTCCCCTCAACGAGGTTAGCCAAAATGTTTCCTGGGTTATCTCCACTGCGTTGGAAATGTGGAAGAAGGGATGCACATTCTACCATATTTTGGTGGTCTTGTACTGAGGCCACGAAATACTGGAGAAGGATTCAAAAATGGCTAAAAGAGGTTTACCGGGGCAAGCATGGAATGGAAACCCGAGAATTTTTTACTAAGTATAAAACCAGAAAACATGAGTAAATTATATGGCATTTGAGCCTACATATAATTGTGGCCGCAAGAATAATTTATGTACAATTTTGGAAATCCACTACCATACCGCGGAAGATGCTATAATTAAAAGATCTATGAATGTGCAGAAATGGACAGAATGACGGTTGGCTGAGGGACAAAGGAGAAACGGAACATTACCTTAGCTGGAACCTATGGTATATGAGGGCGACAGGAGAACAGCAGGGACTTAAACGGGGAAAAGTTAAATAACAGTTGTTAACAATGGGAACTAAAAGTGAACATGGTATTGTAATAGATCCCTGAACTTTGTAACAAGATGCTGCTGCTTAGACACTAAACAATGAGGAAGGACTGTGGGCTGGTGAATGACTGTCACTGCGGGGGGGGGGGGTGTATGTTTAAAATTGTATTTATATTTGTATGTTTTATTCTTTAAAAAAATGTATAACCAATAAAGATTATTTTTTTAAAAAAGTCAACAACCCAAAGCACCTCTGATATTGTAAGCAAAATTCGCTGAGACAAATAATTTTGATGATTCTTTGTTTACTAACTTTGGGTGCAAGACAACCAGGAAATACTAAGATAGTGCACTAGTCTGAGTAGCTGAAAAAATATTGAAGAAGATGATGGCCATATATAGCTACCCTGTTCCCTGAAAGTACGAGCTCCCCAGATAATAAGCCCAATTGGGCTTTTGAGAGCATGCGCCTAAAATAAGCCCTCCCTGAAAATATTGCAACACAGCAGCAGCCATGAGATGATCATGCTCGCCGCCGCCTGCACCTCAAAAATAATAAGTTCTTCCTGAAATAAGGCCAAGTGCTTATTTCGGGACTCAAAGAAAATAAGACCCTGTCTTATTTTGGGGAAAACACAGGACATGGGCTTGTCTGCATTGTCACCAGAAAACAACTAAAAGGGCACTTTTTTACTTCTGATATGGTGAATGTTGTATACATTGGAACTTCTCTGACTAATATCAGTTGTCTGTGATGTCTATTTTCAGAATTCCATTTAATAGGACATGCCAGAGATTAATCCAGAAATTTCAGCAAAGAGAACACATATTTTGTTATTCAGCTGAGCCTGTTTTTCTTTACTGAGTACTGTGCCCGGCTAGTCAGGCTGATCCAAAAATCTTCCTTGACTTCCTCAAAGAATCTTTTTTAAATATCAAGCAAACAAACTTCATGCAGCTTTAGACATTTTCTTTCATGTGATCTCCAGAAAATGATAATTGAGGATAAGCTATTTCTTGATTGCAACTTCCATAATAGGCCAGCCTTAGTTTTTCATTAAAAAGAAGATGATGAAGAAGAATACAACTATTGTTACAATCATGTAAAGACTTGATGGCATGTGAATGTAAAAATCCCATGCAAATGCATATAAGAAATCCACTGGCGATTATTAATAGGCAGCAAAGTGACCATTCAGCATTCACCAGGTTGCTATCAGAAAGTGTCTGTGTGCGTGCACACATGCATGCACACGCAAACAACACACATCCATTATATTCATCAGCTTCTCTAGGACAGTCAGCAAATTTTGTCTGAGCATAATAACAATTTAACAAGCAGCCACAAGTTATGGGGAAATCAAGTAAAAGATTGCTTGTAAAGTACTTTGTCCTACAAAGGTATCCACTGGCCAATGAGGGAAAATGTGTTATTTGGGAGACGTTATCTGAAACTAATAGAAGATAAGCATCTTACATGTGCTAAATTCAGTTTTCCACTCTCTTGCCAGACAGGCACACAAAGAAATAAAACAGGAGACTTAAGAATAACTATGTTCAGTGTCTTAGAAATTCAAGTATGATTGAATCATAAAGAGGGAACAGTTCAAATGATTCACCCTCTCCCCTCCCACCACCTAAGTTGCTTGAAAGAAAACCCAGAAGCATAATTGGTCTGGAAGCCCCATTTAATTACAGGGTTCGAGTCCAACTGGGAAGGAAAAGAACGCATTTCAACCACCCACCTGAGATCATCCAGATACTGAAACTATTTGCAAGTTGACAAAACATTTGCATCATAAAACACGCCAAGGCAGTGGGCCGAGGCAAGGCAGATGTGGAATGTGCAAAGATCAGGGCACTAAAACAATTGGGGCTGTAAATAAGGACTAGTGATCAGCAATCATTGCAACTCAGAGGTTTAAATGCCAGGCAATTAACTGGGCTTCGTTCTTACTGAAAGGAAATAGTTTATCATAAGCTATCCTGTGAGCAGCCAAGAACCTTGCATCTGACCCTCACAAAGGTATGAAAAGAGAGAGAGGAAGCATTGATAATTGGGCTTTCTGTCCAGTCACGAAATTACACAAACTTTCTCCCTCTGAAACCGTTAGGAGCACAGCTGTTTCCTGCACTTTCTACTGTATGTCTTACAGTAGAAGACACAATGAGAGAGAGGGGGGTTGGTGTCTCTGGCAAAAAGGTGGGAAGGGGCACCCGGAGGGGAAGGCAGAATTCAACCTAGTGCCTAAAAGTTCCTTTGTTTTTGCTGTTGTTTTGGTTCATTAAATTTTCCACAGATTTGCAGAGAAGAAAAAAACATGATCAATAAACCCTGACAAAAGCAAACGTGTGAAAAAGGCAAGAAGAAGGCAAAAGGGGGAGGGAGAATAAAAGGGAGATCCTGATTTCAGAGCCAGAGGACCAGAGCTTTGGGCCGCTGAAGAATTTGAATAGGCCATCATTTCTTACAGCTTTTCACTTTCTTTCTCCTCCTGACTGTTGGAACTCTTCAGTCAATACAATAGTAAAATGCACTAACTGGTTTCTTATGCTAATGGATGGGATCGGGCACTCAGAGTTAAAACACACTTCCCACCAATGTGTGTTCTTTTTTCTCCCTTTTTTTTAAAAAAAAAACATTACCTATTCAAGTTAACCCAAAATTTCAGAGCCTGCTTAAAGCTTAACCTCCCCCATGCACAAAATTAATGTGGGTTCTGTTCCCACCTACTCTTTTTAGCAGCAAAGGGGCAGAAAGTCTTCCATCAGGGTAAGGTTTCTTTTTAAAGCCTTTCAGATGAGAGAAATGACTGAAAAGGAAGGAGCAGAAAATCAGCATATAGAATTTTAGCCTGTCTTATTTCATTCAATGAATGAATAGAACAGTAATAGTAATAACATGAATAACAATACTTTGTAATTTGTTTCAAGGGGAAACTCTATTCTGTGTTTCTATAAATCTCTGTAAGTTCTGGCCCTTTTATTCTGGATAGCCAAGGTCACCAAAAACTAAATTTCATAAACATTCTTCAAGGTTTTAAATAAATAGTTTCGCTCAGTTATGCCATATGTGTGTGTGTGTGTGTGTGTGTATGTGTATATATATATGTATGTATGTATGTATGTATGTATGTATGTATGTATATATATGTATATATGTATATATATGTATATTGTGTCACAACCCCTGGTATGCCCCAATTATGGAGGAAGCTCTGCTTCCATTATCTGTCAATCGGCTCATCACAAGAGTCCATCACGACAGAAACCCAATATTTTTACTGTTGCCTTTGCTATATTTGTATATAATATACAAATATATACAATATATATGTATATTACTTATCTACTTATGGGTTTTATCTTAAAGTGCAAGCATCACATAGTAAGTACCCAGTAAGTAGATAGTCATTTTTAAATAGAAATTTTGTTGTCTTTTATGGCTTTGTGTGTTAAAGAAGTAATTGACCCTAAAGAGTTTACCCTCCAAAATGTTAACAAATAAAGTCCAATTCTTTTCCGTAGTCACCCTAATGTTAAGGATATGTCAAACACTTTCAAGCAAATTAACACAAAGCAATCTACTTCATTCACAAAAATCTGGATAGCCAAACCACGCAGTTTATAAGCAAACATTCAAAGCCCAGTAAGTGTCAGAGAAGGCTTGGAGCCATAATTAGATAATAACCACATTTTAAAAGAAGGGCATTTCAAATAAGCTCTTTTTTTAACCTGCTCCTTCAAAAATCTTTTGGTAAGATGGTGAAGTGTGCTCACTCTAAGGAAAGCAACGGTTGGGTATTTGCTACACAAATACACAGAGAGAGTTTTGGAAAGCTGCTTGCTGCATTTGCTTTCTTTGCTAATCTGTCCTGGAAACTCTGTTGTGAACAAGGCACTTCTGAGACTACAAAAAGCTTGAAGGATTTGTGTATCTTTCAGGACACAGTGCAAACAACTGGCTTACAGTAGGCCACCAGAAGTTGAGCGAGCAAGCTTAGCAATATTTATTCAGCTTCTATAAATGCTTTGGATGTCTCAGGAAGCGATTGCTCTGGTAAGAGAGTTGCTCCTTTAAAAGTATATATGTTCAAGGCTATTTTTTCCCCAAAAGCCAAGATATTCTATGCCTTAAATAAAACCAAAAACTCTTGATATATATTAATCTGGCTAAGGAAGCTTTGTAATTAACCAACACTTTCAGCCTCCTCCCCTGTCCTGTAACTCTAGAAGAGCCACCACAAGTTATAACTCAAAACAAGCATTTTTTTAAAAAAGTGCATTACATTTTGCATAATGTATTTCTGCAATAAGATGCAATGCAATGAGTACTTGGCAGAGAATTCCCCGTGTAGTCAACATTTTTTTTTTACCTTGTGAGAAAGTAATATGATAAAACTGACAATTCCTTTGCATTTGCTCAGAATGCCATACAAGCTTAAGATCAACAGATGATACTTCAGGAAAAAAAGGATTATGCTGCAGCACCTCCAGATAGTTTTAAAGAGTACGCTAAACCCACAATACAATTCCTCCACTGTCCGCTTCTTTACCTATTTTTTTTAACTATTCAGCTTGCTTTTCCAGTATTGTCATCCTGCACTAGCTTTATACTATGTTGTCTCAAGTTTATCAGAATTCCAAAAATAAAACTTCTGCATATAGATTAGCACTACTAGATGTATCATGCATCGATTAATCACCCTAACCTAAGACAACCCAATAGGAGAAAAGAGGAAAAACAACAACAGGAAAGGGCTTGAATATTTCACCTTATTTCTTAAATGGACATAACTGCATGCAAACATCACTTGCACACACACATACAAACATGGAGATACCTCCACCTATATCCCCTCCTGGATGTTAAGAAAGAAGGATATGAAAAGGAAGCTGGAACCCATCTTCCTGAGGACATATTTTCTTTTGCAGAGCAGTTAACATTTCTAGGCATTTCAAAGTAGGCATACAAGTGGATTCAGGATCAAATTATTCTTTTACCACACCCGCATTTTCAAAGATTATCTCCTTGGGAAAAGCCACACCACAGAATGAAAAAAAAGCCACTAAAGAGAAAACAGTGATTATCAGATAGAAGAAACAGTTCTATCTTCTAAAAATTATGGGCAGCCTATCTAAAGCCTTTAGAAAGATTACATGTAGAGTCCCTGCAATTTTCTTGGCATGAATTTTGGAAAGTTGCCTTAGGTTTAATTGTCTCACAAAAAGTTCCACTGAGAGTAATTTCCTTGAGAGGCAAGCATGAGAGAAAAGACCATACCAGATGAGATATTGCCTTGTAAGTGTCATTTATTTTGAGGAAAAGTCAAAGGCAGGTGTTTTCACCACTTCCTTGCACATTGGGCAAAATGTAAATCACTTCAGACAAACTTTAAAAACTACACATACAAACTCAGAGTTAGATACCAGTGTGCAAACTATGTGCAATGAACATTTGCAGCTAGGAAAACCTCAGATATCTGTAAAAAAATTTTCCAAGTGAAGGAAAGTAATTTGATTTGCTTTACACACACACACACAAATTTGCTTTACCTTCAGCCTGGTACACAGAAAATCACAAAAAAGGGATTCACTGAAATTTAAGGGAGCTAGAACAAACAGATGAGATCCATGCAGCTTTGCAAGAAATCAGTTTTTCCCCTTTCTGTATATTTTGGATTTTAGCGTTTATTTACTCTATCCTTTTGGCACAGGGTCCAAGGGACATGCCAATACAATATTTGTTTAAATGCTATTTTATGCAGCAGGCAAGAGAACATTTACTTTCGAATTCTTGGCCATCCCCTGAGACCCAATTGCATAAAAAAGAGTGTTGTTTTTTTTACAGCTGCTCTTTTTATTGGCAGCAGTCAATAGTATATGAACTTCAAACCCCAAAGCTGAAAAGTGTACCCAGACCCAGTATTTTAGAAACTATATGAAATCAAAGAAACCAACGTAAACAAAGTGGGTTAAGGATTTAAAAGTTGAAACTTTATAGGTTTCAGCCTATGCTAGTGATTCATTTCTCTATTCTGTAATGAGCGTACTGCCAAAGTTTACCTAATCTCCGTTTTATTATGTTAAACGCATTCTGAATTGTTACCATGTTGCTGCCTCTTACACTTGTTAGAAAGAAACGAGGGAGGGGGATATTGGACTTACTTATGAGTAAGCTTACATAAAATAAATGACAAAGGGTAGCGAAGTTTATCACAATACTGTGGGTATATACACTATGCTAAGAGAAAGTTAGACTTCCCATTCAAGTGCAGAAGAAATCTTTCCCATTTTTTAAGAATTCTCTTGTTTTATTTTCTCTGCTATGTAACTTTGTCCAACACAGTTAGTTTTGTGGCCTTTAGATGAAAGGTGACTGATGGTGTGAAAAAGTTGTTTTTGTTGCAAGCCACGTGTGTAGATGAGATAAATTTAATGAGAAACTAAACTCTTTATGTTGCCAGATGTTCCCGGCTTAAACCAGCCCAAAACTTCTCAGCATCTCTCTCCTCGCACAACTTTACAAAGCCCACAGCTGCCTCCAAACCTCAGCTCCCTAGAGAAGGAAAGGTACAAGAGGCCCCTGGCTATTATTCATCGTCTTCTTTTGCTGGTGCTGACCGCTAAGAGTTTCCAATCTCGGCCCGACTTCTAGTTAAGTAAAGCGCAAACCTAACAGCGCCTCGAGCAACCCTTGGAGGCAAAAAAAGTGTGCAGTTCCGCCGGGACTGGATATTTTTAACAGGGAAACCCCAGCAAATGACAGCAATCGAGCGCGGGTGCGTTTTGCGGTCGAGACTGACACCCTGACGAGTTGAGTTCCTTCTCTTGCAATTGTTTTCAGCCCCGAGGTGGGGGGGGGGAGAAAGAGAGAATCTCCCCCCTTTGCTCTTTCAAACCCTTAATAGGATTGGCGCCCAGTTCGCTCCACGCCGCTCCCCAACACACGCGGATCAAGTTGCAGCGCTGGATGGTTGAAATTCCTTCGCAAATATACTTGCTGAAAGATAGCTTCGGGGACCGGGGAAGGATGGGATGGTGGGGAAGGGGTGGGGGGGGAAGAAAACATTGTGGCTGGGAGGCGAGTGCGTGGAGTTAACTCGTATCAGAGGGGTCTCTCTCTCTCCCCCCCTCTTCCTCCACCTCTATCTTTCTTTCTCTCTTTCCCCACTCTCCCTCCCTCCCCTCCCTCTCTCTCTCTTTCCCCCTCTCCTTCCTCCACTCCCCAACCCACACATCCAGGGAGTAAGCCTACAGGAACTTCGGCCACGTTCTGTCCCGTCTCTTGAAAGATACAAAAATAAACCTTGAGTTGCAACAGGAGTGACTGCCAGGCTGTTACATCACAGTGCCACGAGGTTGCCGCCTTAGATCGCCGCACGCACTTCAGAGAAGCAGCATCCCAAGCAGCAGCATACACTCACTCACACAGGGGCGCAACACGCATCCTGCCACTCGGTCCAAAGTAGCCGAAAACTACAGTCCCGGGGCACCCCCGAAGACGCTTGGCAGGAAAAGTGCGGGACGACCCCTCTCCCCCCCCCCCTCTCTCTCTCTCTCTCACACACACACACACACACACACACACACAAGGCAACGTCCGCTGAATCCTTGCAAAATTGGGCAAAAGTGGAGAGAGCGGAGCAGACGGAGCCGAATCGAGCCTCTGGTCCACCGAATGGATAACGGACTCTCTACCTGAGGCCGTTTCAAGGCGACCTTCCCGCGAAGAGAAGGGAAGGGAAGCCGCGGAGACCTCTGTGCTCCCCCCCCCTGCCCTCCGTTGCAGAAGGCCGGCGGGACGGGAGGTGGGCTTCTCCCTTCTCTCGGCTTCACATTACGGCCGGATAGGGCCTAGCCAGTTCGCCTCCCCCCCCCTTCCCTTCGGCTGCAACGGGGTAGCCAGGCGCGGCCGCTAAGTTTTTGGAGTCGCTTTTTTCTCCGCGCTGCAACCTCTTTTTGCGCGGTGTGTCTGTGTGTGAGGGTCCTGCCCCAACTTCCCCCCACACACAACACACATTGGCCCGCCACACCCACGCGAGAAGAGGAGGCGGGAAAACGCGTATTTCTCCCCCGTCCACGATCTCACGCGAGGGAGCCGAGGAATCTCCGCTCGGGAAGTCGCGTCTGCGTCCCCTCAAGCCCCTCCCCAGGAGAAATGCCCAAACGCCTCGGTGGGGACCCCCGCCCACCCCCCAAAAAGTCACGAGCGGCTCTGCGACTTTACCCCTAACGAGAAGTTTTCAGGCGGCCAGCGGCTGTTCCGGCTCCAGAGCAGGGCGACGAGCCCAACTCCCCATCATCCACTTCAGGGGCGCGCAAGAGCGAATGGGGTTCGCTGGCCGGGCTTCTTTTTTGTGCTCCGTCTCTCTGGCCCCCGTCTTGTTTTAAAGAAAGGCGAAGTGGCTGCTGTTTTGTTGCTGCCGGCCCTTCCCGACGCTCGCGCGGATTCTTTCCCCTTTTTTCTCCCGCTCCGAGGCTCATTGATGATCGCCGGGGGGGGGAGAAGGGGGGAGGCCAGGAGAGTTTAAAAAAGTGTCGAGCGCCCCTGCTGCTGGCGTATTTCTGCCCTTCTGCCATCCATCATCCCTGCGTAGGACATCAATACAAGCACGCTCGGGAGAGAATGAAGGCGGACGGAGAGAGGAGGAGGAGAGGGAGAGGGAGAGTTCTGTTTTCGCCCACCGCCAATTGAGGAAAGTTCAAAAAAAGAAAAAAAAGGGGGGGGCGAACCAAAGAGGAGGAGAAAAGAAACTCCGTCCGTCTCTCTCTCTCTCTTTCTCTCTCTCTCCCAACTTTTGAAACCCAGTTGGGGTTTGGTTAACTCAAGTCAGATGATCTCCGGAACCCAAATCCATTGACTGATCTGTTTTCATTCTAATCCGCGGCGGCTGCTCCTCCTTCTCCTCCCCGCCCTGAAGTCAACTGCACCATTAGCTCTTCCAGAGAGGCCGGCCTTCCTCGCATACCGGAGGGGAAAGGAGGTGCCGCGAGTGGCCCAGAGGGGGGAGAGGGGTGAGGGGTGAGAAGAGGCGGAAAAAGGAGCCGGCGCAGCGGGAATTAAGCATCTCGAATTGCGCTTGGAAGAACAAGAAGATTCTCCCCAGAAGAGTGGCGCGGTCTCTCGGTCTCTCTCTCTCTCTCTCTCTCTCTCACAAACTTTGGCCACGGCGCAGATCACATGGGCAGCCGGCCGAGCGAAACGTTGCGAAGTTCGAAGGCGCTAGAAGGCGACGAAGCTCCCCAGAAGTTCTTGAGGAGGTCCCAGAATCCCATCTCCCAACTCTCAGCGATTGGCTTGAGTGAGTTTGGGATGAACCCCTGCTGTTGGCGGCCCTGGTTGGGATGTAGTTTTGTTTTGTGGGTAAGGGGGTTCCAGCAATAGCAATTTCTTTTCTTAAAGCAGTTGCCAGGTGACCTTGTTTGATGGCCTCCTCAGAGTTGTCTGTGCCTCTGTTTTAAGTTTGTGAGTGCCAGAGGAAAAGAATAAGAGGAGAAATGAATAGGAAAAGTTGACACTCAAAACTTTTGCATACAGATGTCTGTCAGTCGTCCAGGGCATGGTTGTCCCAGAGGTGCTTTTTTTTTCAAGAGGCAACTGGACTTTCTGGTTTTTTCTTTGAAAAAGCTTCTTCTGCTCATATACAGTTCAAAATTTTTCTTCCCCATAACAGATGTTTCGGTCTTGTCAACTGCCACGGGTCCAAATGCAGTTGACAATGTGTCGACTTAATAAATAAAAATACATCGATCAATAAAGGCTTCTGTCTCATTACACAGTTGAATTATTAATATTTAAATCAGTTGACTTTAACAGTAAGTGGATTAATCTGTCCCTTGCCAGCCTGGGTTCAAGCCGAGGTACACCACTGAAACAGCATTGGTCACACTTGTCAATGACCTGTGGAAGGTTCAGGATGGAGGTGAAACAACCCTTTGGACCAGGGGTGAAATTCAGCAGATTCTGGCAGGTTCTAGAGAACTGGTAGTGGAAATTTTGAGTGGTTTGGAGAACTGGCAAACACCACCTCTGGCTGGCCCCAGAGTGGGGAGGGAATGGAGATTTTGCAGTAACCTTCCCCTGGAGTGGGGAGGGAATGGAGATTTTGCAGTATCCTTCCCCTGCCACGCCCACCAAGCCACACCCACAGAACTGGTAGTAAAAAAAATGTGACCCGTCAAAAGCGCGGAGGACAAAATCGCGCTCGACGAAAGCGCGCATGTGACGTCATCACAGCGCGACGAAAAAAAGTAAAAATTGAAATAAAATTAAAATTAAAGCAAGCCGATTCACATAAAGGTAAGGGTTAGGGTTAGGGTTAGGTTAAGGGTTAGGGTCAGGTTTAGAGCGTTAGCGTTAGGTTTAGCGTTAGGTTAAGGGTTAGCGTTAGGTTTAGCGTTACGTTAACGGTTAGGTTTAGGGTTAGATTTAGGGTTAGGTTAAGGGTTAGGTTTAGGGTTAGGTTTGGGGGGGTTAGGATAAGGTTTTAGCTTTATTTTTACATTTTTCGATCACAGCGCGATGTTTTCGTCGCGCTGTGATGACGTCAAATGCGCGCTTTCGTCGAGCGCGATTTTGTCCTCCGCGATTTTGTGATGGAACAAAAAAAATTGAATTTCAACACTGCTTTGGACACTTCTGGACTTCTCTGAGACTGTTTGGGAAGAGAGGACTGGTTGAGCCCTAGGCCACTGCAAGGCCACTCCTTTTTAGCTTCTACATGAAACCATCCAGTATGGGGTCCAGTAACATCGGCTGATACCCAATTATATCTCTCCATCCCTAGCCAGACAAAGGACGCTATGGTAGTGCTAGCTGGGTGCTTGGAAGCTGTGAGAATCTGGATCGGCAGGAACCTGCTTTGACTCAACTTTGATAAGACGAGTGCTGTGGGCTTTTGCCTCCCCTTCCCCACATCTGGCCCACATGATGTTTCATTTTTGACTCTGGACAGGGCGATACTCTCCTGGGATATGTTGATACATAATTTAGAGGTCCACCCTAGACTCAGGGTTGCTACTCAAGGGGCCTGTGGCAACCGTGTCTGGGGAAGAGGCTTTCCACACATGCCAATTGCACTTTTCCTGGACTGGAAGGTCTTGCTCATGGTCCAGTGGTGGGATTCAGCCAGTTCGCACCTATCCGGGAGAACCGGTTCTTAACTTTCTAAGAGGTTCAGAGAACCGGTTATTGGAAGAAATCTTCTTTGGTTTTTTTCCGCTTTACAGGGCTAATCCTGTAAGGAAGGCAGGAAAGAAACATTCTGGTGTTGTTTCTAAGCTTAATCTTTATTGCCCTGCTTACAGAAACTGCCTCTCCGGTTAACGCTTATTACATTGGAACAGCTAAGGCAAAGTGCCCATCGACCTGAGTAATGATGAGTTGGCCATGCCCACACAATCACATGACCACTAAGCCCTGCCTACCCACCTGGTCATTAGCACAGAGAACCGGTTGTTAAATTATTTGAATCCCACCACTGTCATGGTCGCTCATGCCTTGGTTTTGTCTTGTTTGGATTACTGCAATGCACTTTACATGGGGCTGCCCTTAAAGACCACTCAGAAGCTACAACTGCTCCAGAACTGTGCGCGCAATGATGAATGCCCCTATGTTTATCTATGTAATACATCTATTATTACCTTTAAACTCTATATAGCAATAGCAATAGCAATAGCAGTAGACTTATATACCGCTTCATAGGCCTTTCAGGCCTCTCTAAGCGTTTACAGAGAGTCAGCATATTGCCCCCAACAATCTGGGTCTCATTTTACCCACCTCGGAAGGATGGAAGGCTGAGTCAACCCTGAGCCGGTGAGATTTGAACCGCTGACCTGCTGATCTAGCAGTAGCCTGCAGTGCTGCATTTAACCACTGCGCCACCTTGGCTCTTGTATGTTCACATGTTCACATGTCCATTCCAGATATAGCACAGGCCAGCTTTCTGTGGGACCACCTTTCCTAAGAACATCTATCCCTTCTTCCGAATTAGATAGGATGGGCATGCTCCTAGTCCCTTCCTTTACACATTGCCACAATGGTGAAATCCTCTGAAGTCTGCTACCAGTTCATTGAGTCTGCTAACAAATAAGTGCTTTGCGTGCGGGCATGCTTGAGGCACACCTGTGCAGCACTAAAGAAGGAACATTTTGAAACCTTCCAAGTCTGCAAAGGTAAGTAGAATAGCAAAGGAGGGAATCCGCTGTGCCATGCAATTTAGATGAGCTAGAAATCAGGAAATCTGACGATTCTAGCTAATAAATTGCACATCTCCACTGATCATTAGAATTACCGGTTTGCCTGAACCAGTAGCATTTTTTTTCTACTGGTTTGGGAGAATGGATCCAAACGGGTAGCATTTCACCCCTGCGTTGCCACCTTATGGAGCTAGGAAGCATTCCAGCAGCCCCATGGAAAGCTTTTCCACCTGAAATTCAGTAGGCCTCCACTCTCTTAGTCTTCTGAAAAGCACTGAAGATCTGGCTTTTTCCCCAAGCTAGTTTAGGATGAGGTGACTGCATTAACCTGGGCTTAACTTGGGGTCAGGTTTTTGTTTTTAATGTTCATGGTTTTAACCAAAGAAAAGCGAAAGTTAGAATATTTTGGACATGTAATGCGACACCTGGAAAAATACAGCATCCTTCACTTAATCCTCCACTGAAAGATTGAAGGCAAATGAGATCCAGGCAGAAGAAGAGCAACATTACTTCAAAACCTAAGGGACTGGTTTGGACAAAACTCAACAGCACTTTTCTGTGCGTCTGTTGATAAAAATAGGATTGCCCACATGATGGCTAATGTCTGATGACAGATATGGCACAAGAATAAGAAGAAGAATGGTTTTAATAGTTTTAATAAGGTTTTAATGTTGTTTTATTATTGATGGTGCTTTAGTTTACTTAGATTACATCTAATACATGGGCAATTAGCACTGGTACCCCTCAAGGCTCGGTGCTCTCTCCGTTGCTCTCTCTCTCTCTATACCAATGATTGCATCTTTAGGGATCCCCTGTTAAAGTACTGAAGTTTGCAGATGATACAGCAGTCATTGGTCTCGTTTAAGATGGGATGAGTCTGCATATAGACGGGAGGTGGAAGAACTAGCCCCGTGGTGCAGCTGGAACCATCTGGAGCTGAACATGCTTAATGCAGAGATGAGAGTGGATTTTAGGAGGAGCCCTTATATTTTTTCACCTCTTACTATATTTGACGGCACAGCATCAGCAGTAGACTCCTTCAAGTTTGGGAGTTCTATCATCTTCCAGGATTTGAAATGGACACCTAACATTAGAACTATCATTTAAAAAGCACAACAAAGAATGTTCTTCTTGAGTCAGTTCAGGAAATTCACAATGCCCCAGGAGCTGCTAATACAGCTTTACAGAGGAATTATTGAGTCTGTCATTTGTATAAACTGTGGTTTGGTACAGCAACCAAACAGGACAGGTATGGACTCCAACAAATAGCTAGGACTCCAGAAAAACAATTGCATCCAGCCTGCCTTCCACTGAAGACCTGTATGTTGCGTAAGTCATACGGAGGGCTGAGAAAATATCTACAGACCCCTCACATCCTGAATATAAATTGTTTCAACTCCTCCCTTTGGGGCGCCATTATAGGGCATTGTATGCCAAAACACCTAGACACAAGGACTGTTTCTTCCTTCATGGCATCACTCTACTGAACATCTAATTCTCACATATCTATGTACATTTACCCATGTTGTATGGTTGTATGTCTATGTACATTTACCCATGTTGTATGGTTGTATGTCTATGTACATTTACCCATGTTGTATGGTTGTATGTCTATGTACATTTACCCATGTTGTATGGTTGTATGTCTATGTACATTTACCCATGTTGTACAGCTGTAGCATTATTATTATCCTCCTTATCTTCTTTACTGCCTCCTCTTATTGGTATTATGATTATTGTGATTACTACTCTGTTGCCTTGCATGTACACCGAGAGCATTTGCACCAGAGACAAATTCCTTATGTGTCTAATCACACTTGGCCAAATAAACCTATTCTATTCTATTCTATTCCCAGAGTTTGTTATAAAATAGGCAGCTGAATAAATAAATATTTAAATAATAAATACCAAGCAGGATTGGAACCTAATAGGACTTGGTTAGGAAGAAGATCAGAAAATCTCAAGGCTGCAGCTAGATTGGGAAGTTGGAAACACATCCTGAAAGAAGGCAATGGCAAACCCCTCTCTATTATTCCCAGGAAACATTCTCAACAAGAGCAAGTCTTCACTGTTACTTACGGTAAACGAGGAAACAATGTGAAATTAAACATCTCCATTAGTATGTGCTGTCCAAATATCTCAATAATTCTTTATTGGGGCTTTCCGTGGTGCAGTCCTTGCCCAAAGATAGAAAAGACAGGAAAGCTCTTCATACTGTTGCGTAATTGATGGAGGGTGGATGTCCTTCCAACTATTGAGCATTGCTTTCTCCTTTCATCACTGCTTTCCCATGAAACAGTGCTCTGGCTTGATTGTTTATCTAACCCAAAACCAGCTCATGTGGCAACCAATTTAAGAATACTGAAGCAGTGTGATGGCGAAACACATACGCTGATTCATCGCTCTTAGATGAAAAGGAGGAACGGTAAAGATGAACAATTACTATAGTACAACAGACATAAATGTTACATTAGATATATTGGCCTCCAACACCTTATTTCTCATAAGGATGGGTTTGGACAATGTCTCCCATATGAAACTTGCTGAAATCCTGGAAGATATAATAAAAACCATGCTACAGTTGGAAATTGTGGAGGATGTATAAAAGGGGAAGGCTGCTCTGAGGAACGTACAAAGGAGCCAGAAAATATCTCAGTCAAACCCATAGCCAGCAAAAAGTAAGCCACAAAGAAGTCCACCTACTACCTCAGACTCAATAACTCTGAAAAGCCGCAGATTAATAAAATATCCCACTCGCCACAGTGAATTCTGTCCAATTGGTGTCTACCCCAGCCACCTTAGCAACAAAAAAACTCCACAGATTCATCTGTTGTACCCACAAGTGGTTTGTTCTGCCCATTTTTTTCCTAAAAGGATCAAGATACTTTGAAAAGTATGGGGAAGAATGGATAATTTGAGGTTCTTAATATCACTGTGGAGATTAATCACGTACTCTTGCCAGGGTTTAGACATGTCCACTTCTGGTTTTCTGCTATCATTACTATATTTCCCTCAGCAACTCAGCAATCCAAGGAGCTCCTTGGGCCAGTGACTAAGTAGAGGCCTCACAGGAACCATGATCTTCAGCATGCTGCTCACTTCAAAATGTAAATGCTGTAGCCATTTCATAATAAACATTTATTACATTTTTCTTCTTTAGATTGTTTGATGAATCAAGTTGCAGGCCACATAAATGTTGTATACATTCTTCATTTAAAATGGCTGTTGAAGGGCAGGGATACTGCTTTTACCTATCTATAAAGTTAAATAGTAATTTATAACTGTGGGGGAATGAGAATAAGAGGATTGCTTAAACATGGTTTGTTATCATATTGAAAATAGTAATTTTCAATTACTATTGGAGAAGGGGGAGCTACAGGAATTGGGTATGTCTAGTTTAATGAAAAGAAAGACTTGGTGTAACATTAGAGCAGTGTTCCAATATCTAAGGGGTTGCCACAAAGATGGGGTCAACCTCCCAAGGCACCAAAAGGCAGGACAAGGGGCAATGGAGGGGAACTAATCAAGGAGAGAACCAACCTAAAACTAAGGAGAAATTTCCTGACAGAACAATTAATCAGTGGAAAGACTTGCCGCCAGAAGTTTTGAGTGCTCCAACACTGGAGGTTTTTAAAGAATAAATTGGACAACCATTTGTATGAAATGATATAGGGTTTCCTGCCTGAGTAGGGGGTTGGACCAGAAGACCTTCTAACTCTGTTATTCTGAAATTAAAGCTAATTTTCAATATTAGTTATTTGAACAAGCTGCATTAGGAACCCTGTTTTACAGGTAGTCTTTGACTTACAACCATAATGGTGCCTGACTGATTTTATGACCCTTTTTTACAACTTTTTTGCAGTGGTTCTTCCTCTCCACTCCAGCTCCAGTGTATAACTATTACTGGTTTTATGTCCGAGGTTTGTGGTGACCAAATTTTTCTCTTTTGTTCAGAAAAAAATTGACCATGTGAAATACCCCTCTGTAGCTTACTTTCACCTCCCACTATGCTAATAACAGAGTAATTGAGTTGGAAGGGACCTCTCCTGCTCAAGCAGGAGACCCTATACCCTTCCAGACAAATGGCTGTCCAGTCTCTTCTTAAAAGCTTCCAGTGATGGAACATACACAACTTCTGGAGACAAGTACCACAGTTAAGCTGGTTAATTGTTCTCATTGTTAGGAAATTTCTTGTTCGAGGTTGCTTCTCTCCTTGATTAGTTTCCATCTATTGTTTCTTGTCTTGCCTTCAAGTGCTTTGGAAAACAGGTTGATCCCCTCTTGTTTGTGGCAGCCTCTCAAATATTGGAACACTGCTATTGTGTCACCCCTTCTTTTTATCCAATTCCTGCAACCATTCTTCATGTGTTTTAACCTCCAACCCTCTAATCATCTTCGTTGCTATTTTCTGCACTCTTTCCAGAGTCTCAATATCTTTTTAATAATATGGGGAACCAAACTGGATACAATATTCTAAGGGTGATCTCAGCCTCTCTTTCCTTCTCCACCTCATTCATCTCCTGCCTGCCTGTCCCTCTCCCCATCACCATCAATCCCAAAAGCAACAGCTTCAGTTTACTGCCATTCTTGGAAGGATCCCTGCTTGGTTCAGAGCTGCTGCTGCTGCTGCTGCTGCTGCTGCTGCTGCTGCTGATGTTGGAGCCAGCTGTGGTGCTCTAGACATCATGGAGATGCAGTAAGGGAAGGTGCAGTGAATAGATCAGAGAAAGAAAAGATTCACATGTCCTGCCTTGGAGACAGAGGCAGACAGCAATAAAGGAAGACCAATTAATTACCGCTCTGTTGGTGGGCAGCAAACCTACCAGCTTAGTTGTTATGTAATAAGAGGGCAACTGTTATGGCAGTGTTTCTTATTCAATAATCTCCCCCTATCTCATCAACATGAAGAAAATACATCACCAGGGATGTGTGAATGGAGACTTAGGGTCTTGTAGATTTGTCTACTCCTCCCATTGTGGTATCATTTGCATTCTCTTGCCCTCATGGCACATTAGTTCCAATGGATAATGCATCTCTCTACCAATCAGTTATTATTACGTCTTCTCTTGTGAACTAACATCCAGTCATTTACTAGATCCAGGGAGTGGTTAGGAGTTCCTGCAGAGAAGCACTTCATTTGGGGGGGGGGGAGCTGCAGCGCTGCACTTCCCTTGAGGCTACATTTTTCCAAAGTAGTGGAACTGATTTTACTTTAATTTACATTTAATTAAACTTAAACAGAATGAGTATGATTAATTTCCAGGCATGTATTTAATAATTTCCCCCTTCTATTACAGTAAAAATTAGAATTTGGAAAGAACTTTAGGGGCTTGTGAGGCTGCAACCAAAGCTCCTCTGGGGGATGGAAGTTTGCATAAGTCTTTCAGACTACATTTACAGACTTTTGTTCTAGAACTTCTCCGGCAATTTCAAATAGGGAAATTGACCCTCTGATGAGTCTTGGTCCCTGAACTTTAGATAACTTATCTCGGGAATGTCTTATAGATATTCTATAGATAGAAATTTGGGGATAAACGGTTGAACAATAATCCTTCAACGTCATCTTTTGCCAGTGAGAACTGGACCATCATAAACACCATAACCAACTACTCCTTCAAACATTGAACTAGAGAAATGTTCCAGGAAAACATTATAATGCTGCAGAGATCAGGGACATAAAAAGAATTTAGAGTTGATTCCGTTGATTCATAAAATGAATCTATTGATTAACTATTAATATTGAATATTAAATATTTCTAAATATTATGATTCATGAAAACATACAGTGGTAGAGGTGGAGGTGACCACAAGAATCACTTAATTCAACTTTCTGCAATGTGCAAGAAATCCATTTAAACTTTTCATTCTCCTTTAAAGACCATCTTTCAGGGTGACCAAACTGTTTAATAGGCCAAAATATGCTGGGTAGGGCTATTCTCATCCCGTTGTCCTTGTCTCAAAGATCTCAAAGATCCATTATTTCATCACTCAAACAACGATCAAGAGAAAGAAAGCAAATCTGATATCATAATTTCAAGAGTTCGCTCATGGTTTGTCAAAAAGGTGGGGAATTTCTCCATCTTGTGTCCTGATTCAGTTTTCTCAAAATGGAAATATATTTGCAATCTCATTTTATATAATGAGACCAATGAAGTTGTTGATTCTGATCCTGTATGAAAGACAAGCATTCTGGGCCTCCTTGTCTGCTGCCAGTCAATTGTAGAAAAGCTATAAAGGAATAGGAAAGTTTTCTTGTAAGACATAAGCATGTATATGTGGATTAAGTATTCAAACTTTGATATAGCCTTTTCCCATGACCAAGGTTGCAGTGGGGAGGAGCAATGAATAATGATGTAATGAGAAAGAGGGTGAGAGATTTTCCAAAGCAAGGTCTGATTTTGTTTGTTTCTAATTAATTAGGGTAAGTGCAATTTTTGCTTTTAAGTATGTTAACCTCTTCAAAACCTAACAAGCCACTTTCCTTTCCTGCTAAACATCAGTGGGAATTGTTCTGCTTTTTAAAACTGGTTGGTGTTTGCTTGTTTGCTTTTGCAGCATAATCTGAAAGAGTACAGGAAGAAGTAAAGCTTTCTTAAACCAGGAGTTAAAATAAACAAAAAGACTGCAACTTACCCGGAAAGAAACCATAGTTCATAATCTGAATATCACTGATAAATGGGTGGTTTCTTGTAGCACTTTTAGTCTTCTTGTTTATCTCCAAGCTTTTTAAATACTTTTTTAAAAACTCTGCAATTTTCCAAAATATTTTCCCATCTAAATTCCTTTTTAAACGGCCTTTAACCTGCCCTTCATATAGTTAAGCCATCATGTTGAAAATGTGCCACATTATCCAGAATCGCTGTCTATTTATCATTCTGAAATGTTTAAAAGCAAATGGCTCGTGTGATCTGCTTTCGTTGGGGAGGGGGGAGGTTAATGTAAATTATTATATTAATTTATTTGATTCTTTTATTAGTTTATTGTTTTTTAATGTGGTTTTAAATTATTTAAGCCACCTTGAGTCTCCAAGGCAAATAGGCAACAATATAAATTTAAATAAATAAATGAATGAATGAATAAGATTTTTAACTTTACTATCTCAATGGTTAATTATACATTTCCACTCTTCTGGGGTGGACACTGAAATAACACTAAGAACTAGAAACAGCAGGATACAATATATTGCAATTGTTAAGGTCCTGAAAGTCTGTTCTTTAAGTTAGAAAGAGAGGGGAAAAATAGAGAGATTGATGGATTGCAGAGCTTTCTCTCTGCTCAATGGTTTCATCTGTCCTGTGGCATGGGAGAAATGAAGAAATGGGACAGAATTTATAGAATCTATAGAATCTATAGTATTACATTTTGCTCCACCAGATGGTAGTGCCAAGCAAAGATCTAGAAACACTAAGCAAGACATCCCTGCTTGGTTCTTCAATAGGAGACTGCTAGGAAATTCAGTGGCCTGTTGGAAGTTAAAACCCAGCCCTCTACTAGAAAATGAAATATTTTGGGAAATATTAAAAAGGCAGAATATTTCCCCTAAAAAGAGAAGTAGTAACTCAAGCGAGGCAGAAACTCAGCCACCCCCCACCTTTGTGAATAAGCCATTAAGGCCTGAGCCAGTCTACATAACAAAGATCTCCCCCCTTCAGCTCAGGGTGATGGGATTAAGGCATGGGCCTCAGGACATGCTAGTATTAGCTCTTATCCATCCACCACATGGCACTTAGGAAGATTATGTCATCATCCAGCAAGTCAAGCAAGCCTGAGAGACAGCCTACAGAGTTGCCCCTGCACCGCCCCCTGGGAGTCTGACAACCAATCAGAATGCAAGCTCAAGTTCAAAGCCCAGAGAGGGCATAAAACCAGGGACTCTCAGCATCTCGGCCCTTTTCTGTTCAGGAACTCAAGCCATGTGATCCTGTCCACCATTAAACCATCTTTCCAAGCAGCCTCCATGTTTCCAGTGTCTTTTTCCCACTTGGAACTGAACCCAGAAGGACATTTCTTCCAACAGGCCCTAGACTAGGAAGTAAAAAAAACCATCTTGAAAGAAGTTAGAATCAATTCTAACTTCTAATCAATTTCTTATTTCCATGAAATCAGCAGTTACATTCAGCTTGATGGAAGCTTACCTTCTCTTTTTTTTATTTTGTCCTTTTTTGTATATTTTACTACTATGTAAAAGAAAGCAAAGAAGGTTGCTTCATGAAGTTCCAAATAATCATATTTTGGAGAGAGGATTTAAAGTACATTTGCAGCAGGGATATTAGTAGTGGAAGAGTAGACAAAAAAAAACGATGAAACAGGGAAACCCTAGTGGGTAGAGGGGGCAGAGATAGTTACTACAAGTTAGCAGAAATCAGTATGACTGTGATAACATTTCCTAACTTTAAAGTTCTGTACCTGTAATCTAAACATGGCAGTTAGGGATCTTCTCATTTTCATCATTAATTCAATTGGTGCAGATACTGCTCCAATCAGTCAGGTCAAACAGACCACATTAAAAATTATTGCAGAAAAGATCTGGAAAAAGTGTAGAAAAGGGCAACCCATGGGGAAGAAAGGATTTCCCGTGGGTTGGATGATTAAGACACAGATGATGGAAAAATTATTCTCAGTAAAAAATTATGGAGGTGCTGGGCCTCTGGTACTTGAGTTTCTGCCAAAGGGAAGTATTTTTTTTTTTTTTTTTGGTAATCGCTGATGTAAAATAACGATCAGTGAAAAATCCTCCTGGTGGCCAATTTCACCAATTTCCTGCAAATAATTAAGAGATCTATGTAAATCGATAGAATCCCTGCCTATGTTCTACCTTTATAGCATTTATATTATCACAACAATTGTAAGTGTTACTGTGGTCTTGTAGGAGGTGAAGGAAATGCACAACACCAAAGATTGCAGTGTCCTTAAATCCTCCAGGTACTGTGGTTCTAAGTTAGTTTTCACTAAAGGCTAACACAGAGGAAAGAAAACGTTCTGAATTTATGGAACTTGTTTCCATCCCTAGTATTGTGAATTCCTCCTGCCCTCCAGTACTTGTTAGATGAATAATATTGATGCCAGTTTAATTTTTTTTAAAAGGAGACTCGTGCTTTCTAGGTGTTTTAAACCTGAATATACTACACCATCTTATCTCTGTCAAGGAGATAAATCATGTTTTCAATCATATGCAATATATTTCAGATTGGTTATATTGTTACAGATTGATTCTGTCACAACCTGCCAATTCTCTCGTGTGCATGAGGATTTACATGTCTTTGCTCTCCACACACAATTGTTCTTATTTGTTACTCTGTCCCAATATATATATCTTGGTTTCAATACACAGTGGAACACAGCTAGGTCATTATCTCATGAATTGTTAAGCTGCAAAGAAACCATTTCTCATTGATGTGTGACCTAGGAAAATGCAATTGAGATGTCAGATAATTTCTGGAGTTTCTTTTATGAGTGTCAATTTTTCCATCAACATTTGACCTTTTTGGTTATTGTCCAAAAATGGAAAGATACTGATTGGAATGTGTGTACCAGAGGTGGGTTCCTACCGGTTCGGCCTGGTTCGGCTGAATAGGTAGTAACTCGGCCTGCCATGCCCCCGAACCAGTTCTCTCACCATTTTGTTTTTTGATTCTGTGCATACGCAGAAGCATTTTTTAGTACTGCGTATGCACGCATAATGCACATCAAGCATGCACACAGCGCATCCCTGACCAAACGAGCAGTAGCAGCAGCTGAAACCCACCCCTGTGTGTACCTAATATTTCATAGGTCCATGCTTCTTATACCTAGGAGTGTGCTTTGATTTACTCTTGATGGTGTTACCAGGATCTCTTCTTTGTTGCAGGATCCAATCTGGTCGGTCACTGGGACCAGAGGTTTAGTTTTCGAGCTTTCGGACTCATGCTGAAGCTTATCCTCAGGGAGCTTCTCTCTACCGAAACATTCCGGTAGAGAGAAGTTCCCTGAAGATGGCTCCAGAATGAGTCTGAAAGCTTGGAAGACTAAACCTCTGGTCTCAGTGACAGACCCAGATTGGATCCTACAACATTATCCTGGGACACATATATTTGACCTTACTTCTTTGTTGACTATTGGAAATTACCTGACTGACTTCACTTCAAATGGCTGGTATATTTCCTTCCTCCATTCCCAAGCATGCATTTGGCAGCTACGATTCCTTGAAGTCTGGATCTGATGATGCCATGGGATTTCATCAATGCTGTATGTTTATAGGAGGCTCTGTGAAAACTGTAGGGATCTCTATTACTTGTCAGGTGAGGTTCAGCTCTAAAGCAGGGTAGTTATCTATCTAATGGTGGGGATCAGAGGTGGGTTCCTACCGCTTCGGCCCGGTTTAGATGAATAGGTAGTAACTTGGTCTGCCATGCCCCTGAACCAGTTCTCTCACCATCTTATTTTTTGCTTCTGTGCATGCGCAGATGCATTTTATTAGTACTGCGCATGCGAGCATTGCGTGCATCAAGCACACGCATGGTGTGTCCCTGAGCAAACCAGCAGTAGCAGCAGCCAGAACCCACCCCTGCTGGGGACCATAGGAAACATGGGCAGAATGCAAATAAGTAGAATTTGTATATATAGAGTCAGAGATGTAATTTCCCTTTTCCAAGCTGCGGAGGTTGAGCTTAGGAGGAGCTCTCCAATCACTACAGAAAGAGACCAAGGGCCACATCCCTGCTTCAAATAAATGCTTAGGTCCATTTTAGGGAGGGGGTCCCAGCAAATGGCTTTCGGTGTTAGCTGAACGCTGTTCAATAGCTGCTTGTGATGAGATGGCACCTTGACTGTATACCTCATCTCCACTGGGAAATCATCTTCTTTCCTGTAGGATGGATATCTGCCACTACAGGACTATGTGACATATTCAATAGATTGAGAAAATATGACGGAAAAATATATGTAACTAACAACTTCTATTCATATGATATATTGTTAAGGTTTAATTTGTTTTGTTTAATGTGTAAATTGCTCAGAAAATATCTGTTATGGAAAGCTATGTAAATTTCAGCAAATGCTCTTTCTTTCCTCCTAAAGAGAGGAAAACAACTTGGAGAGGGCATCACTTGTCAGATATACAGCAGAAAAAAGTTTGAGCTTTTTCCCTGCCTCCCTTTTCATGGCTAAGTGAATCTTTCCTTTCTTATAAATTTTATTAATCAACGAGGTGACAGGGAAAACCTCTGGCTTCAAAATTTTTGACTTAAAACTCCCTTGTTATATTTTGGAAGGTTATATCTCACTGATTGTAAGGAATGAAAACCACCTGAGCCAAAGGTGGGTTTCACGTAATTCACCTACCACCAGTTTGCCCTGCATTGAAACTGTGAGTGTGCGTGCACACATGTGCACAGCTTAGAAAACATGGCTGAATAAGATGGTATAGAGCTGGTGTGGGTGGGCTGGCCCACCCGCAGGTTGTCACTACTGGTTCTCCAGCTGAATACCACCACTGACCTGAGCTGACATCAATATCTTACAATATCTTGTAGAAAGTGCTCGATACAAATGCTAAAAGTTGAAATAGAATTTCTCTCTAGTTCTTCAAAAAAGTGGCAGCCAAGAATCCTTGATCTTCGGGATTGATTTTGTTCATTTCTTCTTCTCCTGACCTTTAATGGCGGTTAAATATTGAGGAAAGATAACATGCATATGAACATTGTACTCTGACAGTTTCATATTTATGTCTCTATTTGGCTGTTTTGATCAAACACTGCATTGAGGGCTGGGACTAGGAAGTCCCAATTTTGATCATAAGAGACTTAAACCAGTCTCTCTCCTTAGCCTATTTCATGGGTTAAAATTAGGGAATCCATTGCCCCCTCCATAATCAGCTTTTGCTTTTCAAAGTAGAAAAATTGGAATTAAGACAATAACTAAATGATTAACTTATGGCACAATTAAAAATCCAGCCAGGTCCACAACACCTCAAACTAGACCCCTCCCAATTCATTGCTACATACATCTTTTTAACAGCACTGCCTGTATCATTGTGAGATTCTATTATGCCCACACACACTAAAGATGGGTTGCTCCCGGTTTTGGCTTGGTTCGGCCGAACCAGTAGTGGAATTTAGGCTTGGGTCGGCAAAAACTGGCAGCAACCCAGGCTGGCCATGCCCCCGAACTGGTTCCCCAATCTCTTCTGCCATTGCTGGCATGTTTCTGAGAATGTATAGAACAATTTTAGTCTACTGAGCATGCACGAGCAACGCACGACCGGACAGCTGTGTGCTGTTGAAAGCGTGCATGCAGTGAACTGTTATTAACCAGTACAGGAACCCACCCTGACACACACTCTTTGGATTCTTTTGTGTTTTTCTTCCTTTTGGGTGACTGTGATATAATAAATTTAATGTAGGGTACTTGGTGATTGTTTTTTGTCTTATTCTTTTTTTTCCAAATTTATTTTATTTTATTTTAGTACAAATAAATCCTTCTTCCATTAAACAGTGTGTTGTCTGGGTACAATGTTTGTACAATAACAATTAAAATTTACAATCATATTCATTATTAATCTATTATTCACTTAATACCAACACATTAAATATCTGATACGTTACATCCTCTTCTTAGTTCGTTTAACTTTATTAACTATTTTCTATATTTTATTCATCTACTTTTATATCTAATTTTTATATTTATCCTCTAATCATAGATAAATGTTTCCCATATCGCATAATAACCAGTTTGTTCTTTCTCTTTAATTTCCAGTGTTAACCTATTCATGGTTTTGTCTAATTCTTTTGTTGCTTACTTTCCTCTTTTTGTCCCACATTGATGACATGATGCATCTGGGTGTATTGGGGAAATGATTTATTTACTAAAAAAAGCACTGCCCTAAGTTGTTTTCATTGTCCAGAGAGAATAGGTGGTATCTATTATCTATCTATCTATCTATCTATCTATCTATCTATCTATCTATCTATCTATCTATCTCTCTCTCTCTCTCTCTCTCTCTCCTCTCTCTCTCTCTGCTCTCTCTCTTTCCTCTCCCTTTCCTCTCTCTCCTCTCTCCTCTCTCTCTCTCTGCTCTCTCTCTTTCCTCTCTCTCTGTATATATGTATGTATGCATATACGTACAGTATGTAGGTATCAGTGGTGGGTTTCAAATTTTTTTAGAACCTCTTCTGTAGGTGTGGCCTGCTTTGTGGGAGCGGCTTGCCGGCCATGTGGCCAAGTGGAAGTGGCTTGCTGGCCATGTGACTGGGTGGGTGTGGCTTGCCAGCCATGTGACTAGGTAGGCATAGCCAATTTATAAAATGTGGTGAAACTCACTTAACAACGCTCTTGCTTAGCAACCAAAATGTTGGCTCAGAAACTCTGGCATTTGAAGCAAGCAAGTCTTAAAGCTGTCAAGTTACAAGACCCTTGCACCCCCAACCCTTTAGAAAAAAAACCTCAGGGGTGTTCAAACTTGACAGCTTTAAGACTTGTGGACTTCAATTCCCAGAATTCCTCCTCTCGCTCTTCATCTTGATGATGTGGGGACAGGCGGGGGGAGGGAGCTGGAACCAGTTCTAAACAGCATTTGTGGAACCTCTTCTATAGTAGAGGTTAGAACTGGCAGAAACCCACCCCTGGTATGTATGTATGCATGTACTGTATGTATGTATGTATGCATATACTCTCTCTCTCTCTCTCTCTCTCTCTCTCTCTCTCTCTCTCTCTCTCTCTCTCTCTCTCTCTCTCCCTCCCTCCCTCCCTCCCTCCCTCCCTCCCTCTCTCTCTCTCTGTGTGTTTGTGTGTGTGTCAAGGTTCAAGGTTCAAGGTTTATTAAACTTGTATGCCGCCCTATTCCCAGAGGGACTCAGGGCGGCTAACAAACCGGAAGGGAAGGGAACAATACAGAAAGCAAAAAAGCAAAAGACAAGCAACAAAATACGGAAACAATTTAAAAGCTGTCAACAGTCACACAATTCGAGTGGGGATGGGAACTCATAAGCCCCAGGCCTGTTGGAACAGCCAGGTCTTGACGGCTTTGCGGAAAGCCTGAAGGGTGGTGTGTGTGTGTGTGTGTGTGTGTGTGTGTGTGTTTGTGTATAAGCTGCATCAAACATTATCGTGTAATATAAAGTGCCTGACAAATGTGAAGAAATCATAGACAGTGGACTCTAACTTTCTTTCCTTATTTATTGGACTTGGGCCAAAACTGGTTCTGAAAATAGCTGGGCCCATGAATTCCACCTGCAAGAACCCAGGCAACCAGTGCAGCTCATGGAGCAGAAGTGTCACATGGGTGAGTGAAAGCAAGACCATCACTGTTCACACCTTCACATTCTGGATCAGTTGAGCTTCAAGGGCAACCTCATATAGCCCCAATGAATCTTTGTTTGAGAAGCTTCCAGAAAGATGTAGCAGGTGCAAGAACTCAGGAACCAGGATTGTTCCAATGAATACAAGTTTATTCCAGGGTATCCCTAAACAAGAATCTGAAGTACTAATGATCAAGGCAACTTGGTGGTAGAGAACAATCAGTGGAATTCAAGGTGGGCCTAACACAGAACTCTTGTAGGTATGAAGGGACTCCAAACAGAGGATGTTTGACCCCCTCCCTCAGGTTCAGTCTGGTCTTCTCCTGCATCAAGCCTGATCAAACTGTATGAATGCTGTTGGTCAGGAAAGAGCATAACATGTCTTCTGGTTCTTTGCTTAAACAAAGATTACCCACACTTTGATATTTTGTTCTTTCTCTATAGACTTGGCCTGTTCTTAAATCCCAACTTCTGATTTGTGCTTTGGATCTGACTTCTTGGCTCTGGAACCAATCCTTTTTATTCAGCTGAGTAAAATGTCCACCTCAGGCAGGAGATTTATAGCAGTAATCAATTGGTAATAATACATTTTTTGTTATTTAAAGATATTACCAATGTATTATTTCCTGTCATTGAATGAATGTTGAGAGAGGTGTATTGGCCTCAGGGTGCAAAATAACCTGGCAACAATGGTACAGCGCTAGCATATTTGACATCTGAAGCAGATCATTTTTTAACATGTGTGTGTGCCTGCGCACATGCACACACAAACACACACGTCAATCTGGTGTAGTGGTTTTGGCATCAGACTAGCTCTAGTCCTGCCTTCACCACAAAGCCAGTTAGGTGGCCTTGGAGCAGCAATCCCTTGTTACCTGTATCTGGGCAATGGTATACCAATGGCTCCCCTCGGCCCTTTGCTATTGGCATGCCATTGCTTGGCACCTAGTTCTAGAGACTAAACACAATGACTTGCATAGGGAGGATGCCATCTGCTACTCTGTCTTAGCAAAATCTCTTGGCCCAACCTTGCTGCTGTCTTGGTAGACTCCTCAAATCTTCAGAGTATACAGAGTTAAGTCTAAGACATTGAAATAGTCAATTTTTTCTCTAAATCCTCTACTTTCTTCTTATGTGACTATATAGGGCAGGGGTGTCAAACTTGCAGCGTCACATTGTCAGGTGACATATCACGACTTTTCCCCTTTGCTAAACCAGTGGTGGGCGTGGCCAGCACGTGACGCATCCAGCCCGCAAACCGCGAGCTTGACACCCCTGATATAGGGAACTGCCCTCTTGTTCTTTGCAAATCACTTTCTTTTATAAAGAGGTCATAATAAGAAGTAGATTTTTATTTATTTTTTTAAAAATACCTTTATTTATTTATTGTAAACCTTTCCCCATCAGAACCAGACATGAATCTCTCAGCTTTCTAAATCAGACACAAGAGTTTCCATTGGGCAAAGTTGCTGGTCAGTTATGAAGCATCTTTCAAGAGGCTTGTTTGTTGCAGCTCCCATAGCATATTAATAGCAGCAGAGATCAATTAAGTTCTAAAGAGGTTCTAATTAGCATCCTTGCAAACTGTTAAATTCATTATCCAGACATCAGAAGGGGAGAGGAATTCTACCTTGTCACTGCAGTGATGATAAATTACTGCCAATTAACTACAGAGCTAAAAGGGACATGATACTGAAGCCTGTGAACACCAGACATGGGGAAATATGGTCTTGCTGGAGGAATTACACACTTCCTACACGTTCTAACACAAATATGAATCAGTCTTCTCCACCTGTTCTCCTCACGCACATTGTTCGCTATTGTTTTATATATTTTTTCCTAGAAGATAATATCCTTTACTATCTAGCCAATTAGAAGTATTTGATTAAATAAGCAATTCTTGTCATCCTCAACTAATTACAGTTGAATAGCTTGGCATTTCTGGAAAATTTTAAGTTTCAGATTCTTGTTATCAGTCCAGATTGGAGGCAAATTTCCATAGCTGGCTATCCCTGCTAGGATCACTTTATATGTAATAAAACTTTTAAGGTTCTCACCTGTACTAATCCATGGCTACTGAAAGCATATGAATATATGACAGACAGGAAGACAGTGGCAAAAACCCATGTGAATTCTTGCATTGTTCACATAATCCTCCCCCCTCCCCAACAGTGTTTGGTTAAAAACTGTACTGTAGCTCCCATTAAAAAAATATGATCTAGAAATAGGTCATAAGAATAGGTCATACTTAACCTTCAAAAGTTAAGTAATATTATGAAATAGAATCTTCATTAAAACTAGGTGCTAAAAGGCCACCAACAAAAACAGTGTTTTCTTTTCTCTTGGGAAGCTTTTCTACATCCTAAGAATCACAGCCAAGAAGGGCCTGTTTTTTTAAATCATGGAAAGACATCCTTCCAAACATATTAAAATTTCATCCGTCCACAACCAGCTTCTTGGAACTGAGCTGAAAAGCAACTGTAGTGAATAACGAAGCTGATGATGAACTAATATAGTAGAAGTTTGAATGGGCCTCAGACAGGCCAAAAGACAATCCTCAAGTGCTGCCCAAAATAAAGCATGACATGCTAATGTAGACCGAAGCTTATGAAAACATGAATAAATGACAGCAGCTCTGACACCTTCAGGAAGGGACATAGACAGAATGGAATGTGGAAGTTTTAAGTTTGTAAGGAAGTTCTGATTCCAGCTATCTTGGAATAAAGATTCCATGCAGAACAGGATGGGCTTCTATCCTGTCTATAAGAACATCAGAAAAACAACTACTCTTTCGGCTTTTCAGGACTTAAATAATCCAGGAAAAAGTTACAGCAATAGTTGGGATCCAATCACAAAGATCTAGATCATCTTTATTTAATTCTTCGTTTATTTTAGATAGTTTCAATTAGTCCATTCTTCTACTAGGCCTGCTGAATGACCAGCAAAAAAATAAAGTCTAATCTGGTTTGTTTTTGTGATTTTTATTATTGGGCACAATCAGAAGTTAACTGTTAAAGCTTTTCATCTTGGAAGAAATGGCAAAGTCCTGTGAGAGGCTGCTGAAGGCAAAGAGGTAGAGATAAGTAAAAAGGGGACTTTGGAACTAAAACCAGGAGTTGCAAAATCCCATCAAAACTAGTTACCCTCTGAAATGATACCTGAGGTGTCATCACCATGTCCTTAAACTGTGGAATGAACAGACTTTGAAGGGACTACACTCAGAAGTAAAGCTATTCCAAATTATTTGGATGAACCATGCTCTTAACACTTATTCTATTTAATACTACATGTTTATTATCCATAAATAACAACAAATTATGCAATGACCACAACATCAGCAGGTTTTGCAATCTTAAGAGATATTTTTAAACTGCCTTCTACCATCTGAAATGGCTCTTTTTCAACCTAGTAGTTCTGATGGTGTATCATGCTACCCAGAACTGAGTTTTTTTCAACTTAGCCAAGGCTGCCCTAGGCTCTTGTGTGAGTGTTACTAATGGGTGGAGTTAAGAAAAAGTAAAGTGCTCATCCCTGTTATTCAGCCTATTTCTTCTTCTTTATCCCTTGTTCAGTTTTAAATCGACAACAGGCAACAACCCTTTTGCCATTTTCTTGCAAAACCCCAAAGCTTTGCTATTGCCTTAGCTGAACCTCAAAATGATACACTTTTTCAATTAGGTTGAATACTTAGGTTCAACCACAAAAATTTCCCTTAATTTATAGCTGGATAGTTTATTTATTTTATTTGGACCCAAAAATTCTTTTCAACGTCTTGAGTCTGTATATTCATGGAACTCTTTTATTCATACATAATAACCACATTTCTAAATCTAAGCATGGAGTTATTATCATAATCTGCCATCTAGCGGGGAAGACAAAGTATTTCAATACTATGGTTAAAAAAAAAAAGAGAAAGCCAAGAAGTTTGCTGAAAAATTGGAGGAATTAGAAAACAATTCTTACTGAACAGAACAAAAAACTCAAGCAACGTTCCTTAAATTGAGGCTCTGTAGAGATTTAAGACTATGGCATCCATCATTCAGTGGTTATGCTGCCTGGGAATGAGGCAGTTGCAAAGTGCAAAACCCAGTTGCAGAGTGTCAAGTTGACTAAAGATCATGGAAAATACTAAGCTGAATATGTGTCTCTCAATGATTGACATTTCAGCATGGAGATTCAAATATTCTCAAACTAATATATTTAAAGAAGAAAGCTTTGATAAATAAGTTAGAGAACTGAAAGTATTGTTCACTCAGGTATTGTTTCAGAAAATGCAGGAGTAGGGTTGAAGAACAAGTACAAATTTCCAAAACATCCACCTAATTTGTTGTACAAAAGGTTTTGAAGCTTCAAGACGCTTAGAAATTCCTTAGAATCAAATGTATTGATATGTTGTGACTAGGCATATGTGTCTTCTCTAAACCAAGATAACAGATTTTTTTTACTTGATGTCCAACATCAAAGTACATAAATTATGAAACTAATATCTTAACATGTTTTTTGTTTTGTCATATCTCTGCCCAAAGTCAGGTCAGAAAAGAAAAGAAAAGTGGAAAAGTAAATCCATCTTATCCTTGTTACAATGCTAGGAAGTCAGTGATGCTCCAGTTGTTATTGGAGTACAGTTCCCATTCTCTCTGATTAATGCCATGATAAATGTAGTTGACAAAGAAAGGGCAAACACCACTGTTAAAATACCGTAATTATTTACAGTATCCCTATAAGGCAGGGGTGTCAAACTCACAATGTCATGTTGTTGTCACATGACATATTGTGTATTTCCCCCCTTTTGCTAAACTCTGTGTGGCCAGCATGTGACACATCCGGCCCGCAGGCTGCAAGTTTGACATCCCTGATTTAAGGGAATAAGAGGTTTCCAGAAGCTTCCAACTCACTCAAAGCAATTTCATTCTTCATCTACCAAACCTAGAGTAAATAAGAGGTTACTGAAAGGAAAGGATGGATCCTTCCCAAACATACATATTTTTTGTTTACTTTATAAAGATAAAGATTCCCCTCACACATATGTGCTTAGTCATTCCCAACTCTAGGGGGCGGTGCTCATCTCCGTTTCAAAGTCGAAGAGATCTCCATGGTCATGTGGCCAGCATGACTAAATGAGGAAGGTGAACGGAAGGCTGTTACCTTCCTACCAAAGGTGGTCCCTATTTTTCTACTTGCATGTTTTCGAACTGCTAGGCTGGCAGAAGCTGGGACAAGTAACTGGAGCTCACTCTGTTATGCGGTGCTAGGGATTCGAACCGCTGAACTGCCGACCTTTCTGATTGAGAAGCTCAGCATCTTAGCCACTGAGCCACCACATCCCTTTACTTCATAGGATTCTCCTTTTTCTTGCCCATGTGTTTCACTGGTAACCACTAACATTTGACCAACAGAAGTAAAGGTTATTTCCTCTTTGGCCAAGGAATGAGAGAGACACAGCCTTGGTAGAGAAAGGATGGGGATGGGGCAGACCAGAGTCTTATGGCTCAATTGTCTGGGGAAGTTCCCAAATTGAACATCTCCAGACAGAGTAGAAGTTCAGGTTCCAGGCTGAAGTTCTAAGTCAACATACTAAGCAAGTTGGGCTACAGTAGGAGGAGTTCCTATATTTCCTAATGTAACCTAGAGGGTTGGGCATGGAGGAACAGCCCTATAATTGTTCTAGGCATGATTGTTCTATCTTGTGGCATGGTCCTGATGCTGTTGCAATTTGCTTCCTCAATATCTTGTTTCCAGTACCTAGGTGGGTTTGCAACACTGAGATCCCAGTGCTAACTAGAGGGTCATTTCCAGGTCAGCCAGATGTTAACAACTAAATTCAGTCACAGCCCATTTCTCTGAATACATGTCATGTGCTGGGAAATATTTTATATGCACTCTCTCTCTCTCTGTTCTACTGAAATTTAATATTGCTTTTGTCCAGATGTAGGAGTTATTCTCATCCTAGTGAATTAGCAACATATGGGCTGAGCTCCTAGGCAGCCTCTTCGGAAGATGTTTTGGAAATGACTGTATGTGCCAAAGGATTCACTTTCTTATCTTGGCTTTCCAAAGGTTACTTTCTCTGACAGAAACAGTATTGCTGTAACGGCATTGAGCCTGCTGCCTCCTAACGGATCATGTTTAACACAATCAATCAATGTATCATTGCCTTAGATTTTTTTTAAAAAAATAATATCAAAATATATTGTTCTAGTTAACCCATAACTGTTTAAGGCACATTCTAAAATGAAATTTAAATCTAAGAAATCTAGAGTTCAGGTAGAGACCTAAATAGCAACTTGGAATGAAAATGGTCCATTAGGAAATTGAGCCTCATTTTAAGAAAACAGAGCAGATATTTAGGTGAAACTTTTCCTGGGACCTTAGGAGGAGATGCTAAAGTTGCAGCTTATGAGTGCCTGGAGGTTGCAACTTTATCATTCCTGCTTTAGCCCCATGCTTCCTACTAACTCTTAGCTTGCATTTAGTTTTCTCATTGAACAGTGCTTCAAATGTTGAGGAGCCTTGACACCAATGTTATAAATCCACCAACAGATGGCAGTACTGATGGGATTAAAAATTGATATGTTCTTTAGTGTTTTCTTTCATTCATAGGAAGTTGCTGTGAGAAAAGCTAATTTCAAGAATAATGTTGCTGTTCAATTTATTAAAATATTGTATTTAAAATAGTGTTATGTAGATGGAGGTATTCATTTTCTGGAGATAAGAATGTACACAAATTTCAGACTAGAAGCATGTGCTGGTGAATTGATATATGTCCACTAAGCGTAAGTATTATAAATCTTGACTTAGTCTCAATTTGGGTGAGATGAAAAATCCCAGAACTTGTATAGAGGATACCAATTGAGCAGATAAGCTTTCCTAAAATTATTGGATCTATAGGCAGCCATGCTGTATGATGAACTGTTGATCTGTAAGTAAGACCTTCTCACTTTACAATCTAGTGAACTCATTCCACTCAGCTGGATTCTTCCAAAATCTGGCATATTAATAACAAGCTGTGAGGATGTCAAAATGACAACTTGTCTGTCATGACCTCATCAGGTAAAGGCTGTCATTTGCTTCACCATAATGTCATGACACAATGTACATATATAGAGAATATAATAGAATTCTTTATTGGCCAAGTGTGATTGGACACTTCTTGTCTTCTTTCTCTATTTATTTACATATTTTCTCTAATGTTCAATTTAGTAAAAAGGACAAATGGAATTTGATGCCATCTGATGTGAGTTTTGGTATAGGAGAGGTCCTGATTTTTAAAAAAAATCATGCAGATTTCCGGATTTTGAAGCCACATTTCTTGAGATTTATGAAGACCATTGCCATGTAGCAACCAAGCAAGCACACAAACAATAAAATGCCCCCACAACCTATTTAATATGAATAAATAAATTCCTTCTATTTTTTTCTAAACCTTTGAAATAGCCACAAGATGGCAGTGCTACCTAGTCATGGTAAGAGAGAGAACCAGGCATTGGAGAGCATCGAGATGCTCCAAAGAAAGTATTACAATAACTGTATAATGTCCGGCCTTGTTTAAGCAATTGTATGAAGGTAATTGGCAACTTCTTATTCCCAATATTTTCCCACCCCAGTTCCACTTTTTAAAATCTTTCTATAAATAAAATCTATTTTATTTGATACATCTATCTTACAGTAGTCAAAACCAATCATTGCTATATTCATCTAATTTGTCACAATTAAATTATAGGAGTGGGAATTTTGTATTTTCAATTCAAGAAAAATTAGAAAAAAGATTGCATGCACATTAGTATGTGCAGTCAAAATTTCCCAACACTTCTCCAATTGTGTCTCCTGACAATAAAATCTGGTTTAAATATAGAAAGTGAGTTAATTTCTTTGGACTATTGTATAATTGACAGGTATCCTCCCAATATTGTAACAACAGGAAAGATGATGACTTCCATTGACTCATCAGTCTCCAAGCAAAAAGAAGAAGATCTGCACAAGTTTCCCATCATTTCTTTTCCTAAAAAGGTTTATAATAGAGGTGGTATTCAGCAGGTTCTGACCAGTTCTGGAGAGCTGGTAGTGGAAATTGTGAGTAGTTCGGAGAACCGGTAAATACTACCTCTGACTGCCCCCATCCCAATCTATTCTCTGCCTTCCAAATCCCAGCTGATCGGGAGGGAATGGGAATTTTGCAGTAACCTTCCCCTGGAGTGGGGGGGGGGAAAATGGGGATTTTACAGTATCCGTCCCCTGCCACGCCCACCAAGCCACACCCACCAAGCAATGCCACATCCATCAAGCCACGCCCACAGAACCGGTAGTAAAAAAAAATTGAATCCCACCACTGGTTCATAAGTGTTCAGGAGACATAGGATAATATCTAATGTAGTGTTAATAGATAGAAACATAACAGATCGAGGTATCTACCATTAATGCATTCATGAACTCAACACTTTTATTTCATTTTTCTGTACTTCTCTATACTCTTAAACAATAAATTTAGTACATCCTAACTTTTATTTATTTAGTTAAATGTATCAGCTGCCCACCTTTAGTGGACTCTGGTTATAAATAGTTAATACAAGTTTAATTTATTTTGTAAAGGACATCATATGGTACTCTATAGAATTTTGAAGCATTTTGAGTTGCTGGCTCAAAGACTATCACTCAGCATTTTTTTTGCAGATGATACTCATGTTGCAACTTCTCAAAGAATATAAATTCACCCTCTAATCCTTTTAATTGATTTAATGGTACTCCACCCAGATTCTCCAACAAAAGGATTGCCCTGTTATTTTCAAGTGTGGATTCCCCCAGAATATTAATTTGGTCTGCTTGTAAGAATGAAACCAGAGCTGGCATGCTTTTACACACCTCTCTGACAGCTCATAGAAGAAGACTGGGAATCCTATATTTTTGAAAGTAGTCAGCCCTAATGCCGTCTAAAATATAAGAGGTAATCAAATATGTCAATTCCAAGGTAACCCAAGAGAGCAAGTTTCTAGTTGGCCAAACCTGCCATTCATTAATGTGAGAAAGAAGAAAAAACCTCGTGAAATGTGGACAATTAAAATTTCTTCTCTGGAACTTTCTTGACTCTTGTTAAATGTTCTCTCTCCATCCTTGTGTTGTCACAAAGAAGTCCAGCATAAAATGTGCTCTTTTCTTTTCTCTTTTTTTTTTTAAATATATTTTATTCATTTTCACATTCCATTTTACAATCACTTATATACAGGGTATTTGCTATAAGAAAAAAAAAACAAAAAAAAAAAGAAAACACAACTCATCATTCACAACCCCACCTGACACTTCCATCCTCCATACACCCCATCTACCCCCTCCAACTTTCCTTTCCTCCCTCTAACGCTCCCCTCCTACTTCCCTTTCCCCTCAAACCTTCCTTCTCCCCTTACTCCCAACACGCCCTCCTTACATTCCCCTTACTCCTTCCTTACTCCTCCCTCTTCTTTCCCTCTACCTCCCTCCTTGGTGTATTCCTTTATTCAAGTGTTGTTTATTATAATCTGATAAAAAGTAAAATAAACCAAGGAAAAAAAATATAAAGAAAGAAAAGAGAAAAAAAAAGAAAAAAAAAGAACAACCGTATATAAGTGCATTCTTGTTCTTATTGAGACTATGTTAACACCCACCCACCCCCCCCCCATAAATCCCCATCCCTAATCCTCCCGACTTCCCAGGGCCCACACCTGGCACTGCCTTCTATCTAAAGTATCTTATGTTCGTATGGATTAAAAATAAAAGTAATATATTAAAGGAAAGAAAAACAAAAAAAAAAAAAAAGGGAAAAGAAAAAAGAAAAAAGAAAAAAAAGAACTCTTTGTGTTAAGCTCAGCCCCCCATCTTTATCTATGCTTAAATAGTGTAAGTCATTCTATCTATATTTTAAAAATGTGCTCTTTTCATTGTCAATTCCTATCCTGCCTCTGTTGCCCTGTGTTGTCCTGATTTTTATGGGTGCCATTCATTTTAGGCATGAAAAGTGGCTTTCCCTTCTGACTTGGCTCTCTTCCTTTTCAAAATATTCTAGCCAGCTGTGAAAATTCTGTCTGAGCTTTTCTAGGATGATAGGCATGGCCCTCACTTTATACCACATTGGACACTTCCTAACTTAAGGCAACATGAAAAAAAGGGGGAAAAACTCCTGGCCTGGAATACCTACTGGGAGAGGGGAACATACCCTATCATCAAAGGTGCTATTCAGTAGGTTCTGACCAGTTCTGGAGAACAGGTAGTGGAAATTTTGAGTAGTTCAGAGAACCAATAAATACCACCTCTGACTGGCCCCGTCCTCATCTATTCTCTGCCTCCCGAGTCCCAACTGCTCGGGAGGGAATGGAGATTTTACAGTATCCTTCCCCTGCCATGCCTACCAAACCACGCCCACCAAGCCACACCCACAGAACTGGTAGTAAAAATGTTGAATCCCACCACTGCCTATCATGATTGCAAAACAAATTAGGCACCTACCTTTCTAATTTCATGAATAAAAAGGAGAAACTGATTAAAACTGAGCAATAAAATCTAGCCCATTTTAACCCCTCATGATTCCTGAGAACTCCAGAGTGGAAAAACAGGACTGCTACATCTAAAAATGAAAATACATTTATACAATACAATAGCAGAGATGGAAGGGACCTTGGAGGTCTTCTAGTCCAAGCCCCTGCCTATCCAACAACTTCTTAAAGACTTCCAGTGTTGGGGCATTCACAACTTCGGGGGGTAAGCCATTCCAATGATTAATTGTTCTGTCAGGAAATTTCTCCTCAGTTCTAAGTTGCTTCTCTCCTTGATTAGTTTCCACCCATTGCTTCTTGTTCTACCCTCAGGTGCCTTGGAGAATAGTTTGACTCCCTCTTCTTTGTGGCAACCTCTGAGATATTGGTACACAGCTCTCATGTCTCCCCTAGTCCTTCTTTTCATTAAACTAGACATAGCAATAGCAATAGTTAGACTTATATACCGCTTCATAGGGCTTTCAGCCCTCTCTAAGCGGTTTACAGAGTCAGCATATTGCCCCCAACAACAATCCGGGTCCTCATTTTACCCACCTCAGAAGGATGGAAGGCTGAGTCAACCTTGAGCCTGGTGGGATTTGAACAGCCGAACTACTGAACTGCAATCAGCCGAAGTAGCCTGCAGTGCTGCATTTAACCACTGCGCCACCTTGGCTCTTCTACCCAGTTCCTGCAACTGTTCCTCATATGTTTTAGCCTCCAGTCCCCTAATCATCTTTGTTGCTCTTTTCTGTGCTCTTTCTAGAGTCTCCACATCTTTTTTACATCATGGTGACCAAAATTGGATGCAGTATTCCAAGTGTGGCCTTACCAAGGCATTATAAAGTGGTATCAACCCTTCACGTGATCTTGATTCTATCCCTCTGTTTATGCAGCCTAGAACTGTGTTGGCTTTTTTGGCAGCTGCTGCACACTGCTGGCTCATATTTGAATGGTTGTCCACTAGGATTCCAAGATCCCTCTCACAGTTACTACTATTGAGCAAGGTACCACCTTTACTATACCTGTGCATTTTGTTTTTCTTGCCTAAACCTTACTTTTTTCACCATTGAATTTCATTTTGTTAGCTAGTGCCCAATGTTCAAGTTTGTCAAGATCCTTCTGTATCTTAAGCCTATCTTCTGGAGTGTTGGCTATTCCTGCCATCTTGGTGTCATCTGCAAATTTGATGAGTTCCCCATTCATCCCCTCATCCAAATCATTGATGAAAATGTAGAAGAGTACTGGGCCTAAAACAGAGCCTTGGGGTACTCCACTGCATACTTCCCTCCATGAAGATGCAGTTCTATTGAGGACTACACGTTGAGTATGGTTGGTCAGCCAGTTACGAATCCATCTGGTGGTGATGCTGTCTAACCCACATTTTTCATTTAGGATACTTTTAAGGTTGAATAGCACTACTACTACTTATCTTCCTTCCCAAATAAAATTCTCCGCTTTCATCCTATCTCTCTTTTTTATTAAGTTTTTTTATGTTTTATTTTTTACAAACATATCAATGTGTGAACACTGTTTTAATACAAATAAAATAGTATTAATCATATTTGTTTTATTTAACAAGTTTATATAATCCTTATTCACATATTTTTATTAAATTATAAACTTTCATTATTGAGTCATTCAGTATTTCAATGTGTCATTTCTATGCCAGTCACTCTATTCTAAGTGTCATACTTTTTAATACAAATAAAATATTATTACTCATATTTATTACTTTTAGCAAACTTATATAATTCTAATAATAGTACAAACATTTATGCTAAATTGAAATATTCCATTATTTGCTTATTCAATTTATAATCCTTCAATGTTCGATTATTCAATATTTCAATATGTTATTTTTATGTCAATCAACACATTCTGCATATCAGACATTTCTTGTTAGAAGCTTGGAAAAGAAGTTGGTGTAAAAAATAGGAAGGAGAAGAGCATTGGCCACAGATGAAGAAACTTAGGAAATAGAGCATGAGAGAAATCGCATAGGCAGTGAAGAGAGAGAAGGAAGCATACCTTCAAGTCCCCAAATCCATTCTGATCCTACCCACATTGTCATCTGAACTTCCCTCCAAATTATTGGGCGATAAAGTGTTAACACCTTGTAAATTATGATGGGATAATGTTAGCTTAAGCTCTTTCCACTCCAGTAGTGTGCTGTGGATGAAGTTCAGGAAATGTCTTGTGACAATTTATATTAAGTAATATATGTTACATCAGCACAAATTTGCTGGAGATGCTATTAGTCATTAGTGGGGATCATGCTTAATTGCATTTGTATTCCTCACCATTCTGAGTTTAGCTTTCCCAACTCATTCCCAACATGCCTAAGCTGCTAGTGTGAATTCCTCTTTTACTCTGCTTCCATGAGCCCATAGATCTTAAACAACTGTTTCAATTTTTCCTCCTTGTGGGGTTGTTTATACTTGTGATTTCAGTAGCTTGTGCTTTGGACTCTTCCATCTCTCCTAATTTGTGTACCTACAGCATTTCAAGCCATAGTATGCTGCCCACCTTGAACTCAAAATCTTCATACATGACTGATTTCTCTCTATTTTTGCTACAGTCACATTCCACTCTATGCCTGACACCTTCAGAGCATTAAGCAATTATTCTCGGTTAGTCAGCATTAAATCCAGAATAGTGCCACCCCTTGTTTATTCTTCTACTTTCTGCAAAAGAGAAACAGAGATCATAAATCTGTTGGACCTCCCACTCCTAGCTGATATCAGAGTAGTGGAAGTCTCCCATTACTTGCCCTTTTGAGAATTTGGTGGGTTGGTTCCAGTGGTGGGTTTCAAAAATTGTTCGAACCTACTCTGTGGGTGTGGCCTCCTTTGTGGGAGTGGCTTGCCGCCCATATGACCGGATATGAAGATGCTGACGACACTTGTCAGAACCACACACACTATTACCCCACACACAACACTGGCATGCATAAGAATATGATGTAAACTTGTTTTTTAAAAGGCATCTTTGGTTTGCATTAAAACAACTTCAACACACGCAATGTTCTGATTGTACCACAAACGCAATAGTCATCCTTACCTTTCACAGAGGCACTGAGTTTTATAAATATGAGCATGATAGTGTAGAATAATCATATCCAAGGACCAATGGTGGGTTGCAAAAAATTTTGGAACCTCTTCTGTAGGTGTGGCCTGCTTTCCGGGTCCACTAGTGGAACCTCTTCTAACCGGTTTGGTAGATTTGATGAACCGGTTCTACCGAATAGGTGCGAACTGGTAGGAACCCACCTCTGGTTGGTTCAGATATGCATTGTCCACATCTCCTATAGCAAACCTCCACCATGTTATTGCTGTTGTTTCTAATCTTAAAGGTAAAGGTTCCCCTCGCACATATGTGCTAGTCATTCCTGACTCTAGGGGTGGTGCTCATCTCCGTTTAAAAGCCAAAGAGCCAGCATTGTCCTAAGACATCTCCCTGGTCATGTGGCTGGCATGACTAAATGCTGAAGACGCATGGAATGTTGTTACCTTCCCACCAAAGGTGGTCCCTATTTTTCTACTTGCATTTTTACATGCTTTTGAAGTGCTAGGTTGGCAGAAGCTGGGACAAGTAATGGGAGCTCACTCCATTACACAGTGCTAGGGATTCGAACCACATTTTAGCCACTGAGCCACCGCCTCCCTCTTTTCTAAGGTTACCTGGATTTAATTTTAATCTTATCTAGAGACTTTCAATAGAATTTCCATATTCAGGGGCACAAATGTCTTCACTGGAATAGAACTTCATTAAGTATAATCCTATTTTCTTTTGAACATGCAATATCTTTCAAGTTCTAGGTAGTATTCAAGTCTGTCTCCTCCACCAGTTTTCTCTGTTGTCTATCTATTAGAACATGTGTGTTTTCCAGATTTATTCTACAGTTCTACAGAAAAAAAATATTTATTTGGTTGCTCTCATTACATCCCCTTGCTTTGACTGTTGTGAACAGTTAAGTACAGTAGGCACCACATATTTACGAGTGTTTCTAGTTTCAAACTTCTCAACTGCTGTTTAATCATCTGAGATAAGTCTCAGCCCAAGATTAGTTATTGCCTCTGGGCATCATCGAAACTTATTCAGATCTGTAATGAGATAACATCGAGATAGGAAACATTCACCATTCTAAAATTCTTCTTTCTCTTTTCAGTTGTGGCTTCCATTTTTGTCTCTTTTTAAATGCAAACTATAATGATGTTATTATTGTGAAATTTTTCTTGCCTTTGATATTCAGTAATTTTGAGGTGTGGAGGACAGAGAAAAAACAGTACAATGATGTCATTTTTATTGGGAAGAAAAGCAGAAGTTAGACAACGTTTGCTCTGAAATATCACATTAGATCTCTTGAGGTAAACTTATCAAGTTCAATAAAGTTGACACTTTAAAATGTGCTTAGGGTTGCAAACGGAGGATGTTAAGTAAACCCAGAATTTGGTATTAGATTAATGAACATTAAACTGGGCATGCTTGCTGGGACACTGAAGTTTAATCATTTTTGCATTTTGCCATAAAATTTTGGCATCAAGATTTCTTGCCTTTTTAAGTTTAGTCATGTTGATTTGTGTCTCCAAAGTTTTCTGCATCTACTTTTACCTTTAAACATCTGGCAGAGGCTCAAACTTCTCAGTGATCTCATCCATGTCTTCCAGAAGATCAAGTGCCCCCAAATTCTCAAAGACTATCACATCTTTAGGGTATCCTTCTTTCATTGGGGTTGATTGGGATCATTTCTATTCTTCTCTTATATTTTTCTTCTTTCACACTTCAAAAGAAATAATGTTACACTAGTCAATACAGAAGGCTATATGATGCTCCTATTCTTACCTGGTCTTACCTTAATGTTCATAGATAGGAGCAACTTCATTGCTATATTTTAAGTCAGGAGAAAAATGTAGACTTTTTCTTACACTGACAAACATCTTATTTAGTTTAATGTATGAAAAGTTTTGCTTTTAGATGAGGTATAATTGTCATCTTACTACAGATCAGTTGTACAAGTGCTGACCTACCTTGAATCATGTGTTCAGGGAAGAAACTGCTGGTGATCCCTCATTTCCAAGAAGTACAAGGAACTGAAACTCACAGGCCCTGTTTTATAGTGGCAACACCTATATTATGGAGTAGCCTGCCCTCAGTGATCAGGCTGGCTTCTCCATTGTTTACTTTCTTGAAATGATGGAAGCCTGAGCTGTTTTATGATGAGTAATGGGAAATCCTGATTGATGGATGCTTTATTATGGTTTTCTGGATTTGTTTTAGTTCTTACTGTGCATGTTGTAACATAAATTGTATTTGTGCTCTTAATTACTGTGTAGCAGTAATTACTGGTTGATTGTGGCAGGTCTAAATTAGATAGATAAATGATAAGAGATGTAGATCAATGATAGATAGATAGATAGATAGATAGATAGATAGATAGATAGATAGATAGATAGATAGATAGATGATAGATGATCTACTTCACAGACAAAAGCCAAGAAAAGCACCAGACCCAGACGAGATAACTCCTTCTTGCTTGAAAGTCTGTGCTGACCAATTGGCCCCCATCTTCACCCGAATCTTCAACAAATCACTAGAGATGTGCCATGTTCATTCTTGGTTCAAATACTCCACTATCATCCCAGTGCCGAGGAAGCCCTCCATCAAGGAACTAAATGACTAGAGATCATTTGCTCTAACATCTGTAGTTATGAAAACCTTTGAAAGGCTAGTGATATCCCACTTGAAAACCATCACAGATCTGCTGTTACACTCCCTGCTATTTGCATACCAAGCAAATAGATCGACAGATGATGTTGTTAATATGGCTCTGCACTACAACCTACATCATCTTGAACCTCCAAAGACCTACACAAGGGTCCTCTTTGTAGACTTTAGTTCAGCATTCAATACCATCATACTGGACATTCTTCTAACTAAATTAAATCAGCTAGTGGTACCTGAACACATTTGTAAGTGGATCACAAGCTTCCTAACAGACAGGAAGCAGCAGGTAAAGCTAGGCAAAATCAAATCAGATATCTGTACAATTAGCACAGGAGCCCCCCAGGGCTGTGTGCTCACTCCACTTCTCTTCTCTCTCTATACCAATGACTGCATCTCAAATGATCTATCTGTTAAACTACTGAAGTTTGCAGATGATACAACAATGATTGGTCTCACTCGAGACAATGATGAAACCGCATACAGATGGGAGGTTGAACAACTAGCCTCATTGTGCGACCGGAATAATCTGGAACTGAACACACTCAAAACCGTAGAAATGGTGGTAGACTTAGGAGAAACCTCTCATACCACCACCTCTTACAATACTAGACAATACAGTATCAACAGTAGAGACCTTCAAATTTCTAGGTTTTATCACATCTCAACATAAAAAACATCATCAAAAAAGCACAACAAAGAATGTTCTTTCTGCACCAACTCAGGAAGCTCAAACTGCCCAAGGAACTGCTGATACAGTTCTACAGCGGAATTATTGAGTCTGTCATCTGCACTTCTATAACTGTATGTTTTGGTTCTGCAACCCAACAAGACAGACACAGACTTCAGAGGATAATTAGAACTGCAGAAAAAACAACTACGGCCAACCTGCCTTCCACTGAGGACCTGTACACTGCACAAGTCAAAAGAGGGCCATGAAAATATTTACAGACCCCTCACATCCTGGACATAAATTGTTTCAACTCCTACCCTCAAAATGACGCTATAGAGCACTGCACACAAGACAACTAGACACAAGAACAGTTTTTTCCTGAACACCATCACTCTGCTAAACAAATTATTCCCTCACCACTGTCAAACCATTTACTAAGGCTGCATTACTGTTAGTCTTCTCATTGTTCCTATCACCCATCTCCTCCTACTTATGACTGCAGGACTGTAACTTAGTTGCTTGTATCCTTACGATTTATATTGATATTGATTGTTTCCTGATTGCTTATTTGTACCCTCTGACTACCTTATGGTTTTTGATGAATGTATTTTGTCTTTTTATGTACACTGAGAGCATATGCACCAAAGACAAATTCCTTATGTGTCCAATCACACTTGGCCAATAAAGAATTCTATCCTATCCTATCCTATTCTAGACAGACAGACAGATGAGCGTATATAGGTAGATAGATAGTAGATAAATCTTTACGAGTTAAAAAAAAAAGCAGGCAATAACGTATTTTCCTGGTTGACCAGAACTAGGGAAGAAGGCAAGAACAAAAATAAAAGTTGTTGAGAAAGGTGAAGGTGCATGCCCAGGATAAGGGCATGCACCTTCAATATGGAAGGTGCAATTCCATATTGGAATTGCACCTCCATTCAATATGCAATATAGAAATTATCCAGTTGCCCTTTCATCTGAACTTGTGTCACCTTAGTTTTAAAACTTCCATGCATGCAAGAAGCACCCTCAGCAAGTGATCAAGGGGAATATACTTAGGGTTGCTCAGCCTTGATAGCCTGATCTGATTTTTGTTCAGCTCTGCCACAAGGATTCAGAATTACCTTTTTCTTAGTAGGAAACAAACTAAAGGAGCTTCTTTTGCTCAGCTGTAAACCAAATCCTGAACAAGCCTGAATGCCATCGAAAATACTTGAAGTCCAAGTGATGATGTTTGCAAGGCATTCCTCAAATTGGCAAGCTGGCTCCCATCTTTCCTCGTCTTCGGAAAGATCTGTAAATAATTTCAACTGAGTTGAGTTTCTGAGATTAGAAGTGAAAAACCTCACTTTAGTTTTGTAATTTAATAGGGGAGAAAAGGAAGTCACACACTTGTAAGGTGCTAACAAAATGGCCTGTGGGAACTTTTTTTTTCTTTTTTAGCAATGACTAGCCTCACACAAGTATAGCAAAAACATGTTAAGAACTAAGAGGTAAGAGCCTGAGGATATGTGAGCTCTTTTTTAAATTATTTTTTTACATTTTGAAGTACATTAGGAACTCTGCCATTTTAATGACTATTTCAGAGCCATTGCATCAAATGAATTGGCCACAGAAAGTGTAAAACTATTGGCATTAGGGGCCCACAGGAGTTGGGAAATCAATACATTTAAATTTATAACAATTCAGTAGTTGTAATAAAAGGATTAAAAATCTAGAAGGGCAAAACCACAGCATTGGAAGTATCTGCTATAATCCAATCAAAAAACATCCAATTTAGTGATAACTTGTGATTTTCTTCTGAGAAAGGGAGTTGCAAACCCAACCAATACTGTATGATAAACACCCATCATGCTCCATTTATTTTCATCTGATTGTTTTTCTCCTGTCCATTGTAACATGACACAACTGGCAAATTGTGATGAATTCAGTGGGAATTATCCTAAGTGATGATTTAGGCATTAATTATTTTACTTAGAGAAGATTTCTTTCTCATTGATGAAGGTGCCAAGCAGCATTTCTGTATGCTATGGTTTTACTTAGAAGCTGGAACAGTAGTATAGGAAGTTAAAACCCACCCCTCTGCTAGAAAAATGAAATATCCTGGGAAATATTACTGTAAGAAGGCAGAATATTATATTTTCCTGGATAAGAAATGGAGAAACACGTTTTATGCAGGAAACAGACTCACTCTTAATAGCCCCCACCTTTCTCCATAGGCCATTAAAATGCCTGAGACAGTTTATTCTGTATAACAAATATCTCCCCCCTTCAGCTCCAGGGTGATGGGATTAAGGCATGATAGTATTAGCCCTTTACCCATCTCACCAGGGCATCTGGGAAAAAGCAATGCTCAACCAAACTTGGATTCAAAACACAGCCTCGAGAGTGATATGGCCCCATGGGAGTCTGACAACCAATCAGAATACATTTCTTACACGGGAACAGGAAACAGAGAGGAGGGGCCGAACAGAGAGCATAAAGCCAGGAACTTTCAGCATCTCACACTCTTTTCTTCTTCATTCAACATCTGGAAGCATGTGATCACCTTTCTCCCCAGGACCTCAAACCATGTGGTCCTGTCTACCATTAAACCATCTTTCCAAGCAGCCTTCATGTTTCTAGTGTCTTTTTCCCCACTTGGAACTGAACCCAGAAGGACATTTCTTCTAACAGTAGTTTAAAGGCTTGAGCATAATGGGTTGACCCAGTGGTGGGCTGCAAATATTTTAACAACCGGTTCTCTGCCTTAACGACTGGGGGGGGCAAGGGGGTGTGTGGCCAGGGGTGTAGCCAGGGGATGTTACAGCACTCAGTCTCCAGCACTCTGCCAATCAAAACGGGGCATGGGGGTTAATTACAAAATGTGGTCTTTGCTTTGTGATATCCAGATTTAACAAGCAAGGGTGTGAACAGAAAATACACTTTTGTTTGGTTATGAAGAAATAGCCCCAAAGTCAGATGTACACTAAATGTAGACTGACTTTTAGCTATACATCTTCCCAGCAAACAGAAAATTCTGAAGTAAAGAGGATTCATTTTAGGATGAGTAACCACAGTTTGCATGTTGGAGATATTTAAAGGAATGCTGAGAAACTCTATATTTTAAAGAACATTTGAGGGAGGGGTGCAGAGAATAGGCCTTCTCTGTCTGAAACTGTAGAGAGCTGGCACCAATCAAAACACTGTTTGTGAAGCAACTGATCAACACTGACCAGGTAATCCACTAGTATATGAAAATAAGAGCAAACTCCACTCCCTTCTAGCACTGATGATGTTACCTAGTTTGGTAATGAAACATCTGCAAGAAAACCATCAAGCTCAGAGAGCACCAAGGACCCCACAGTTCAACCCTCAGCTATAAATATTCTTTTCTATTGATAAACACTTTTTAGTTAGAGAGACTCAGAGCCTGCCTTATATAAGGTCCCAGTGGATTTCATTCTTTTGAAAAAAGAAAAGGCTCAGGAAAGAAAAAGAGTGAAAGTATAAGAAAGAAAGAGGAATAGAAGGAAAACCAAAAAAGAATGGCTTCCAATTTTCTTTGGTATAGATAAAAGTAAAAATATATCAAACTCTTACTCTAAGATTAACATTTGTCTATATTATTTCCATAATCCCATATCGAATAATTATAGCCCAGATTAATTTTTAATTTCAGTTTCTTATAAAAAGTCCAGTATACAACACATGCACAAGAAAGGGAAATGGCTGCCTGAGCTTGCCGCTCAGGCTGTGAGAGAGAAGAAACGGCCAAAAAACTAACCTGAGCCGAAGCCAGAACCTGCCAAAAGTAAAGATTCTGCAAGACCGAGGCAAGAGGGCTTCGGAAAGCCATTTAACTGAAGGAACGCTGCTGCGGGAACGCTGCTCTGAACGGCTTTCAGACAGCGTTGCTGGTGCTCGCAGACGACAACTTCAACCCGATTGCCGTGGCCTTGACTCGCTATCGTAGGGCGCCGCTGGACTTACACTGGTCTGTCGAATTCCAGCTTCGCCTGTATTCTACAGCCTCTACAGCCTCTGGAGGTTGGTGAGTTGGTGCTGGGGTGTTGTGGGACTGGGCAGCTGGTTTGTTTATCGCCGCTGCCGCTGCTGCCCCAAGTGCACCCCCCCTCTTTCTCCATCGTGGCTTCTCTACCTCCCAGCTTCTCTGCCTCCCGGCTACTACTGCTACGGGCTTTCGCTCTTTTGCCCCATGCTCTGGCTGCTGCGACCTGGCTTTCCTGAGACTTCGGCTGTTCTGAGACACAACGGCTGGCTTCTCGCTGCTGTTTGCCACTGCCATCCATTATTGTCTTGGGGCGTGCCTCTTCGGGTGACATTGTTCTCCAGCTGCCTTCGCCCTCAATGCCACCAACTTGGGGGAGCTGGGGCGCCCGAGACCAATCAACCATCTCCCTTCGCTGCCACCATCCATGGTCCCTGAAGTGGCCCCTCCCTCTTCTCTCTTCTCTCTCCTCCATTTCGATCTTTGGACGGCACTAATGCGAGGGATTTTTCTGCTCGTCGCTCCGGCTGCTGCAGCGGCCATGGAGACCTTTGGCCATGCCGGTAGCTCTGCGCTTCGTTCTGTGGTGCACAATCTTCGTTGAAGGAGAGGACTGGGGACGAGGAGGACATGGATAAGGAGCCTGCCCCCCCAGCTGACATCGCCCCTCTCAGCCTCTTCAGACTTTCAGACCCTTGTATTCTTCTGGACTCTGCAGGGGAGAAGAATGAGAGCAAAGAACTCCCCCTCTCTCAAATTGTTATTAGATTAGATTAGATTACTTTATTTGTATGTCGCCCTTTTCCCTGAGGGGACTCAGGGCGGCTCACAATTCAGGGGGAGGGAAGGACAAAACAAGTTACATATATGAAGACAATACATCGTTAAAAAGCGCAACAGTCATACTATTCGGGTGGGGTTGAAGTCTTTAGCCCCAGGCCTGTCGGGACAGCCAGATTTTAAGGGCTACGCAGAAGGTCTGGAGGGTGGTGAGGGTACGAATCTCCACGGGGAGTTCGTTCCAGAGGGTCGGAGCAGCCACCGAGAAGGTTATCAATTCCACCCACTTTAAAATTGTGCTAACCGCCTTTGCGGGTTAAGAACTGCGTTCACCTGTGTGCTGAGTGTATGTATGTATGAATGTGAGAGAGAATGTTCCCACTTTTAATTTGATTAATTTTTTATACCATTATCTTGTATTTTAATAATTATTGTGGGGTATGTGTGAGGAGAGTGTCTGCTTGTTGTGTATGATAGGACCAGGTGTGCGACCTGGAGCCCCCTCTGCTGAGTGCAGATGCAGAAGTGGATGGGGGCCCAGATTCGCCCCCCGTCCTGAGATGAATGATGTGCGCGGCCTGTCGGGAAGAATGGGGGCCATGGGAGAGGGGTGGGGGTCTATGGGGATGGGAGAGGGTCAGAGCATTCCGGTTATGACCGGGAGGGGCAGATATGACGGGAGCTGTAGGGCTGGCCATTACCGGGGAAGAAGGACTCGCTACATCACAGTGATTCCTTGTTCCGTCCCTGCTGGCTCAACTCAAGGGCCTGGTGACAGGGGAGATCAAGGCCCTGGTCTCAGGTTGCTGCTGCTAAATGCCAGGTCTGTAGTAAATAAAGCTCTCCTCATCCAGGACTTAATATTAGACGGGGAGGCAGACCTGGCATGTATAACTGAAACCTGGCTGGGCCAAGAGGGAGGAGTCCCCCTCTCAGAAATGTGCCCAGAGGGGTTCCAGGTGCTCCACCAACTGTGACACCAAATAAGGGGTGGGGGAGTGGCAGTTATTATCCGAAGGTCGTTAGCTCCTTGCAGGATCCCTGCCCCAGAGATTGTGGGGTGTGAGTCTCTCCTCCTTAAGTTGGACCTAGGGGTTCAATTGGGCTTGTTTCTGACATACCTACCTCCCAGCTGCGTCACAACAGCCCTGCCTGCGCTCCTAGAGGCGGTAGCCGGGCTGGCGGTGGAGTTCCCCAGGCTAATGGTACTGGGGCACTTCAACTTGCCATCCCTAGGTGAACACTCTGATGGGGTGCAGGAGTTCATGGCTTCCATGACAACCATGGACTTGACCCAAGTAATTCAAGATCCAACTCTTAGAGCGGGACGCACACTCGACCTTGTATTTCTCTCGGGGCAGTGGAGACATGATCTGGAACTAAGGGGAATAGAGATCTCATCCTTGTCATGGTCAGATCACTTCCTGATGAGGCTCGACTTTGGGATGCTACTCCCCCATTGCAGGGAGGTGAAGCCGATTAAGTGGCTCCACCCCAGGCGCCTGATGGATCCAGAAGGATTTCAGAAGGAGCTTGGAGGGATACCTGACTCCCTTGCTCACAATCCGGCAGAGTCCTTGGTCGCGGCCTGGAACGTTGCGGCGGCTGAGGCACTAGATCAGATTGCGCCTTTGCGGCCTCTCCGCGGCAGTGGATCCAGGAGGGCGCCTTGGTTTACCGAGGAACTTCGGGAGATGAAGCTCCAAAAGAGACACCTAGAGCGACGCTGGAGGGCCAGTAACTCCGAATCTGACCGAACACTATTAAGAGCCTTTATCAGGACTTATTTAGTGGCGATACGGATGGCAAAATGTGCATATTTTTCCGCTCTTATTGCATCCATGGAATCTCACCCAGCCGCCCTATTTAGGGTGACCCGATCCCTCCTGAAAGGTGAGGAAGCAGGGGAACCCCTGCAGGGAAGAGCTGAGGAGTTTGTTCAGTTTCTGTCAGATAAAATCACTCAGATTCGGGCAGACCTGGACTCTACTTGGGCAGCACCAGCTGAGATGCCAAGGGAGAGTCTTAGTCAGATTTTCTGGGATGAGTTCGAGTTTGTCACCCCTGAGGAAGTGGACAAGGCCATGAGAGCGATGAGTGCCTCCACCTGCTTACTGGACCCGTGTCCCTCCTGGCTGGTCTCAACCAGCAGGGAGGTAACGCGAGGCTGGCTCCAGATGATTACAAACGCATCTTTACAGGAGGGGTCTTTCCCGCAACCATTAAAGGAAGCGGTGGTAAGGCCCCTCCTTAAGAAGCCTTCTCTGGACCCAGCTGTACTTAAGAACTATCCTCCTGTCTCCAACCTTCCTTTTTTCGGAAAGGTTGTTGAGAAGGTGGTGGCGCTTCAACTCCGACGGACCTTGAATGAAGCAGATTATCTAGATTCCTTTCCATTGGGCCTCCTCGGGGTGCTGTCGGCCAGTCAATGTCGGTTGCGGCTCCTTGGGGGAGGGCCTTCTCTGTAGCTGCTCCGGCCCTATGGAACGATCTTCCCGTAGAGATCCGGATCCTTACTACTCTTCCGGCCTTCCGTAAAGCTGCTAAGACCTGGCTGTTCCGGCAGGACTGGGGCTGTTGATCTGCATCCAGCCCCACTCTAACAGTATGCATGGTGTGAAATTTTAACCTTTGTATTCTTATTTTAATTTTTACATATGTTTCTTTGTCTTGTCTGTAAGCCGCCCAGAGTCCCAAGGGAGTGGGCGGCATACAAATGTCAATAAATTCAAATTCAAATTCGGTCTGGTTTCAGGCCTGGGTACAGCACAGAAACTGCTTTGGTCGCACTGACTGATGATCTCTGGCGGGCCAGGGATAGAGGACATTCCTCTATCCTATTGCTTCTTGACCTCTCAGCGGCCTTCGATACCATCGACCATGGTATCCTTCTGCGACGGTTGGAGGAGGTGGGAGTGAGAGGCACCGTTTTACGGTGGTTCCGCTCTTACCTCTCTAACAGGTCGCAGTCGGTGTTGGTCGGGGGACACAGGTCGACCCCTAGGCCCCTTAAATGTGGTGTGCCGCAGGGCTCAGTCTTGTCCCCCCTCTATTTAACATCTGCATGAAGCCACTGGTTGAGATCATTCGACAGCACGGGGTCAAGTATCATCAGTATGCTGATGATACAAAATTGTATCTCTCTGCCCCGTGCCAGCTCAGTGTAGCAGCGGACGTGATGTGCCGATGCCTGGAAGCTGTCAGGATCTGGATGGGGGTGAACAAACTCGTACTCAATCCCGAGAAGACTGAGTGGCTTTGGATGTTGCCCCCGAAGGACAGTTCGGACAGTCCATCCTTGATCATGGGGGGTGAACACTTACACCCCTCAAAGAGGGCCTGCAATTTGGGAGTCCTCCTGGATTCACAGCTGACACTGGAACACCATTTGTCGGCTGTGACCAGGGGGGCCTTTGTCCAGGTTCGCCTGGTGCATCAATTGTGGCCCTACTTGGATCGGGAGGCACTCCAAACGGTCACTCATGCCCTAGTCACCTCAAGGCTGGATTACTGCAACACGCTCTACATGGGGCTACCCTTGAAAAGCATTCGGAGACTACAACTAGTCCAGAATGCAGCTGCACGAGCGATATTGGGTGTACCTAGGTACACCCACGTTACACCTATGCTCCGCAAGCTGCACTGGCTACCTATTGGTCTCTGGACGCAATCCAAGGTGTTGGTTATTACCTTTAAAGCCCTACATGGCTTAGGGCCAGCATACCTGCGAGACCACCTACTGCCACATTCCTCCCAACGGCCGGTGAGATCCCACAGGGTGGGCCTCCTTCAGATGCCATCAGCCAGACAATGTTGGCTAGCGGCTCCTCGGAGGAGAGCCTTCTCTGTGGCTGCTCTGACCCTTTGGAATGAGCTACCCCCAGAAATCTGGACCTTGCCCACTCTCATGGCCTTCAGAAAAGCTATTAAAACCTGGCTATTCCGACAGGCCTGGGACTGTTGACCTCATTGTTGAGGTCCAGCCCCGATCATAACAAATGTATGTGTGTTGTTTTTAACCTGTTTTTATTTTTATTTTCATTTTTTATTCCTTTTTTTCTTCGTTGTAAGCCGCCTGGAGTCCTCCGGGATTGGGCGGCCTATAAATCGTAGAAATAAATAAATAAAATAATAAAATAAATAAATAGTAATGGTTCATATTGCTTTAATCATTATTTGTCACGGAAATCACAACTGGTTTATTTAATTGCACCAAACTCTAAATAAAACAGGAATGGAAAATCCTAAACTGTAGTGTAAATCCATGTTTCTCAAATTTGGCAACTTTAAGGTGCATGGAGTTCAATTCCAGAATTCCCAAGGCAGCATGAAGTTCGCCCATCTTCAACTTGCCAAGACTGAAAAACACTGATCTATAGATAGGGATTTTTCCATTCCTCTTTTACTGGTTCTTACTTACTTATAAGCAATCATAATGCAAAATCTTCACTTCCCTCAATTCCAGACCAATGATAATACAAAACCCTGACTTCCATCCATTCCAGATCAATGATAATGTAAAATGCTCACTTCCTCCCCATTCCAGACCAATGATAATGCAAAATCCTCACTCCCACTCCATTCCATTCCCTGACTAACCGGCCTTCCAGCTCTGTTCACCTGCATTCAGGGCAACAAAAGAAGACCATGTGACTTCCAGTTTAATTTAAAAAAAAACAACAACTGGTGATCACAGTTGCAGCCTCCCAGCTGATCAGTGCTGCAGGTTCATTCACACTTTCACAGCCTCCCAGCTGATCAGCGCAGCTCCCAGTCAGACCCCTGCAACTTCCCCACCCTGAATGGTAACCCCAAGGGGGAAAGGGGGGCACTGGGGGAGTGGGGGCAGACAGTTGTGGGATTTGCCAGTTTGCCAAACTAAACAGAATCTTAACATCCAGTTCGCTCGAAGTGGTGCAAACTGGCTGCAGCCTACCAGTGGGTTGACCCCAATGGAATCAACTGATCTTTAGAAGCGAGGTTATAGTGGGTTGGGATAACTCAGCTCATGTAAGCCAGCTGTTGTAATAAGAGATTGGCACATATGGTACCTTTTCCATAAAACATTTAGAGCACTGTTTCTCAACCTCAACCTCTTTAAGATGTGTCCAGTCTCAAATCAAGACTCTCAAAATTGGCTTGATGGGGAATTCTGGGAGTTGAGGTCCACATGTCTTAAAGTTACCAAGTCTTGCAAGTATCATCATTTAAACTTTTGGCATTTGTAATAACACTCTTTACTTCTTTTGTAACTGTTGTACATGCATTATTTCCAATAACCCCAACATGTGCCATCTAAATATTTTGTGATATAACTCCCATAATCCCTTGCAGACTGAGAATTAAAGCCCAGAACACTTGGAAGGTTGCAATCTATGTTACATGAGTGGAAGCTTATTGGAATTCCATGAGGCTGTTGGCACAAGACGTTAGCCCAGAGGATCTTTAATGAATTAACTCAATTTTTCTATACTCGCTATGTTTGCCGGCTATGTCTGCAGAACATGCCAACTATGTTTGCAGAACACACTGGGTTAAAATAAGTTTTGCAATTCAGTGGGTTATATGAACATAGCCTGTGAATTATTTCTATTTACACTGCATATCTGTGTAAGATTGCACTGTTATTTTGGTGAGCATGAGCTTTCATTTGAGACTTGCCAAGGAATATATTGGCACATGCTCAGGAATGTGCCTGATGAAAGAACTGATTTATATATGCAGGACTCTTCCCACCACCTCCTCCCCCAATCCCAAACAATTTGTACATTCCCAATTACCTTTATTGGACAATATTACATACATTATTGGGCAAACTCCATCTACAGTATGTAAGGTAGTCTTGTTTAGTCATTGGATTGTGAAAATTATTTGCTGATTCTTTGAATGGTGTGTTGATATCTAGGTACCATCTTCAGGGGAGAAGAAAGCAGGCTAGGAAAAGCTGCTGTAAAAATATCAAAATTTCAGGTGATCAATCATAGGTCTTGGGCCCGATTTGTGACACTCATGCACCCAGAATCAGAATAGCCTTTTTTTTTTACCCCTCTCAAGTTTTCTTTCCATTTTGGAACTAAAACATTTTCCCTCTGTGGACTGATTTCAGATGGAAGCTTTTACAAAAAAGACACCATGGAACTCTTTTTCCTTAAGAATATTCCCCCCCCCCCAAATCTACAGTATAAGCATGAATGAATTTGTAGACAACACATGGAAAAATTAAGACTGCAAATTGTCCCCAACGTACGGCCACAATTGGCAACAAAATTTCCATTGCTAAGCAAAGAGGTTAAGTGAGTCATGCCCAATTTTTGACTTTTTTGTCTTGGTTTTTAAGCTAATCATTGCAGGTGGATAAATGAATCACATGGTCATTGAACGAATCAGGCTTCCCCCATTGACTTTGTTTGTTGGAAGCTGGCTGGGAAGATCACAAATGGCAATCACATGTACTTAGGATACCAGAAGCATCAGTTCTGCTATTTTGATCATTGTTCTTTTCCCCAATCACATATATTTAGAATTTTAAAGAGACACCTGCACTGAAACAATGAATTTTGAATTGCTCCATGAATCAAAATGTGTTGCAGCTATGAAAAGATTTCCTTAAACAGGTCCCTGATCAAATATTTGTACTCCTTTTAAACCCATACTGTGAATGTACAAAACAATGTGTGCATATAACAACAGGATGTGGCCAGCATCAGAAAAGGCTGAACTATTAATTTATCTGCTGATTTTCTTTTTGTTTGCTAAAGCAATGTTAAAATTAAAGGGGAAAATGGTAACCAAAAGTACAAAGAATGCTGGGATGGTTTTCCTGTCAAAAGGTTAAGTCTCTTTTAACCCAACTTTGAGGGGCTATTTCCTGTTGAAGTTAATATCCCACTCTGGCTTCCTGCATCTTATGCAGAACATCTTATGAAGACTGCCTGAACTTCATTGTCAAGTTCATTCCTCAATGCTCTTTGTGGGAGCATGGGGATAAGGAATTTCACCGAGACTGGCAGCCTGGAGTTAAAGTGAAGAAGAACCTTCCAGAACGGTGTGAAAACAAGGTTATGAGGCCTCATTTGGGCAGCACTGAGGAGCCGGCAGCCATGGAATTGATTAGTGCCCTGAAAGCTTCCTTCACCTTCTAATTAATTAAATTAATCAATAAATTTTAACCTTGATTTTAATCACCCTTGTCTCTTTTTATATGTTCATTTTTACATGCTGTTTATGTGTGTGTGTGTGTATGTACGTACGTATGAACATACATACATACATACGTATGTACATACATACACACACACACACACACACACACACACACATACACATACACATACACATACACATACATATACATATACATATACATATACATATTGGACATATTGAATGCCGTCCAGAGTTTCTCCATGGAAGAGATGGGTCGTTCAAAACTATGATAAAGGAATAAATAAAATAAAAAAGAATGTAGGCAGTGTTGATTCATTTACCTTCTCTCAAAGAATATGGCTGTGGGCTCGATCATGACTTTTCAGGGCAGCATAGTATTGAAAAAACTTATTTATTTCTGGACTGAAGTACAATTAGATCCAATTCCTGGAAATCACTGAGTATGTGCAAACTGCCTCACTGATATTTATGGAATCTCGTGCGAAGGTGGTCTGGTTGTGGATGGTGTTGGGCTGCAGGTTTATCTCATGACCTCATTCTGACTCATTTTTCTAGTAAAGTTATTTTTAGAGTGTTACATAGGTTCTGCAGTTATAGAAAGACGCCCTTCCGTGATCCTGGTTTAGTCTCAGATGATATGAGATACACACACAAAAAAGGGAAAGGGGAATGAATTGCTCATTGGGTTTAGTGATAAAGAAGCAGGAAAAGCAGGATGCCTTTGAGCATCAACACCACAGATATTTTTGTGAGTATGGGTGAAGTCCCAGGTACAACACCCTTCATTAGACAAGCCAAACCTACACACTGGGCACTTTTCTTCAGTAACAGGGTGCCTCCTTCTTCTTTTGGTGACTTTGGACAATACTCGACTCTGCCCCTTTGAGAATGGACCCCTGAGCATTAGCATCTTGCCCACCAGTATCTGGAAGTTGGGGGAGAATGAGGAAGAAAAGAAGGAGGAGGAGGAGGAGGAGGAGGAGGAGAAGAAGAAGAAGAAGAAGAAGAAGAAGAAGAAGAAGAAGAAAAACAACAACAACAACAATTATACATCTTCTCCTGGTTCTTTCAAACCTTGAACCAGCATTTTTCTACTTTTTTACAATGGGGCTCTACTTTACTTCCTTCCCTCCTGCATACAATTGTCTCCTGTCAAATCGATCATGGCAGTTTCCTAAGGTTCCCAGTTCAAATTCGACACTAATCTCTGCAGTATTTCAATGTCTGCGTATCCCCATCTGTTTTGTGTATGCTGGATGAGAGCCTGCAACAGTACCTTCATTTGCTATTATTTTTCTGCCACATGCTTTGCAGCAGCAGCTTTGCTATGGATGCTAATGTCAGCACCTCTTCATTGAGTAATTAGGAAAGAAGACCATGAGACTCCATAGGTAGAAATCAAGTGTACTTTTACTAATTATAAATGATTAAAAGTGTAGCAAAGTGAAGACTGATTATTTAGGTGCGAAAGCGATTGATATATAAAATAACCCATTCCCCACCCCTTGGCATCCCAGTTAAAGTCCAATCATAATTCTCCTAAGTGTCAGGTGTGAGATAACTTCGAAAGGCATCACCAAGATGGAATGTCGGTGCCGTTAGCCTTGGCGGGAACCTCCTCAGCATGCGTAGTCCGACAGGCAGCAGAACTCCAGAATCTTCCTCCAGCACAATTAGTAACCCCTCCCAAATACCATGCCCTCCCTCCCCGTTTCAATGGCAGCCGAAGCAGCAGCAAAGCAGAGGCTGACATCCGGCCGTTCTCCGGAAAAAGGCGGTCAGGCCTGGAAAACGACAAAACACAAATAAACAGACGAACAACAAAAAACAGAAAAAGAAAAAGTGGGGGGGGGGAGAGAAAGTCAGGAAGGAGAGTCAATCAGGGTTTGTCAGGATAAGCAGAATAAAACTGTCAGAGCAGCTGGGGAGCACGGACATGGGACTTGTCCACCCACTCGGCATGAGATGGAGGAAAATGCTTCCAAGCCACTAGGTACTGAATCCGATTCCGCCGCTGCTGAGAGTCCAATATTTCCTGGACCTCAAAATGTTGTTCACCATCAATCAACAGGGGGGCAGGCGGTGGGTCCACAGTTGGACGTAAAGACTAGAAACGAACAGGTTTAATGAGATTAACGTGGAAAACTGGATAAACATGGCTGAGGTGCTTGGGTAGTTGCAAGCGAACCGAAACAGGATTGATGACCTTGATTATGGGAAACGGGCCCACGTACTTAGGTCCCAACTTCTTAGACTTTTGCGTAGTTTGAAGGAACTTCGTGGATAAATAAACCTGGTCACCCACCTTGTACTGATAAGGTTGTGCACGTTTCTTATCAGCCTGTTTCTTATGCGCGCGATGCGCAGCATCCAAAGTACTAAGTGCCAAAGGCCAAATATGGCTCAATCGCTCACTCCACTCGGAGATGGACGAAATCTGTGGCTACTCAAGAGGAACCTCGGGAATAGGAACAAAGTCCTGGCCAGATACAACTCGAAAAGGAGTGAATCCAGTGCTGCTATGTACGGAATTATTATAAGCCACTTCTGCGTGCGGCAACAAGTCCACCCAATCATCCTGCTGGTAATTGATGAAACAACGTAAATATTGTTCTAGAACAGAATTAGTCCTCTCGCAAGCCCCATTAGTCTGAGGGTGGTGGGCGGAGCTTAAACCCTGGGCAGAGCCAATGCGCTTAAGAAATTCCCTCCAAAAAACAGAAGTGAATTGGACACCTCTATCGGAAATGATGCGATCAGGCACACCATGCAAATGGTAAACGTGAGAAATGAAGAGTTTAGCAAGTGTCTTTGCAGAAGGAATCTTGTGGCATGGAATAAAATGAACTTGTTTGGAAAATAAGTCAGTAACCACCCATATAACGGTGTGCCCCTGGCTCTCAGGAAGTTCGACAATAAAGTCCATAGAAATCTCCTTCCAGGGGGCGACAGGGCGGGCTACAGATTGGAGAAGACCTTGCGGCTTCCCTGGTGGCCGTTTAGCGGCTGCATAGACCGGACAGCTGGCAACATAAAGTTCAATGTCCTTTTTCAAAGAGGGCCACCAAAACTGCCGCTTCACCAAATGCAGCGTCTTCACAAATCCAAAGTGACCCGCTAACTTGGAATCATGAGCCCATTGGAGGACAACAAGATGAAGAGAGGCAGGGACGTAAAGTTTTGCTCCAATCCATGGTAAATCGTCTCTTATTGTGCATTCACCTTGATGCTGCTGGAACCAGTCATCCTGGGGAAGAGCCTTTTTGAGATCAGAGAGAAAATCTTGAGACACTTCCACCTTTGAGCGTGCCTGCTGCCTAGTAACAACAGGAGCAGCGAGGCTGGACGTGGGAACCACGGGCTGGATAACACTGAGTTTAGAGCAGTTGTATTGAGGAAGTCTGGACAAAGCATCAGCCATAAAAATTTTCCCTCCTGGGATGTACTTGAGTGTGAAATTGAACCGATTGAAATGCTGAGCCCAGCGCATCTGCTTAGGGGAGAGGCGCCTGGGAGTCCTCAAAGCTTCCAAGTTCTTATGGTCAGTCCACACCTCAAAGGGGTGCTTAGTGCCCTCCAGAAAGTGGCGCCACGTGGCTAAAGCCCAACGTACAGCAAATGCTTCCTTCTCCCAGATTGCCCAACGCCTTTCCGTGTCTGTGAGCTTACGGGAGGTGTATGCGCATGGTTGTAAATAACCTTGGTCGTTAGTCTGAAGCAAGACGGCCCCAACTGCCACGTTGCTGGCATCAGCTTGAACGACAAAAGGCTTGTCCATCTCCGGATGCTTCAGAACCGGTTCCGCCGCAAAGAGTCGTTTCAACTTCTCAAAAGCAGCTTGACACTCCATGGTCCAATCCAACGGCTTGCTAGGCTTAGGTTTAGGCCCACCTTTGGACTTCAACAAATTAGTGATGGGAAGCGCAATTTTGGCAAAAGAAGGGATGAACTGACGATAGAAATTGGCAAAACCCAAAAATTTCTGTAATTGCCTACATGTACGGGGCGCCTCCCACTCATTGACCGCCTTTACCTTAGCGGGGTCCATTTCAATACCAGCGGGGGAGATATGATACCCAAGGTAATCAATCTTCTCCTGGTGAAATTCACACTTGGACAACTTGGCATAAAGTTCAGCGGCCCGGAGCTTCTTCAGGACAGTGCGGACCAACGTGACGTGTTCGTCATATGTTTGAGTGTAAATAAGGATATCATCTAAATATACGATAACGCCCTTGTAAAGGTGGTCATGCAAAATTTCATTAATTAATTGCATGAAAACTACAAATCTGTCTAATTAGCTTACAATAATATGAAATTTGTGATTGCCTTTGTCTTAGATGATTTCCCCCCCCATGTCCTGCTCCAATCTATAGTTCTGGCATTTCCTATTGATCTCCCATTCAAATGCTAACTAGTCTAATCATGTTTCACTTTTAGAAATCCACAAAGACAGCCCTTAATTTAAAAAGATGCCACTGGCAGTAAGTGTGGAGTGTATTCCCTTTGTGCTATAGTTAAGAAAGAAAAAGTAAGCTTTCCTTACTTTTTTCTTTACATTACAGTCTCAACAAAAAAATTAATCTTTATCTGTGCCCCGATGATATTATACTAAATGATACTGCCAAGTGATATGTTTAAAAAGTGTCCCTTGCAGTTTGGCTTACAGAAATTAGCTCTAATGGAAGAAAACATTCCCATCTTTAAAATGCAAACCTGAAAGTATTTATAATACATCTATTTCTTGAACAAGACTCAGATTTTAGAATACCTTGGGGCTAAGCAGAAACTGTTTCTCAAGGATGTACCTAAGTCTCATCAGACAAATCAAAGGTATGTACGATCTTCTGAAGGAAAAAGAAGGGCTACAAAATAAAGCTTATATCTTCTAAACTTTATGCAGTCACACTCTAGTCTTTCTCCCAAGAACCAGAGGCTCTTAAAGAAAATTGATTCAAATGTCAATGTTTATTTAACCTAATAGTTCCCTGGTCAATTAAGTCAACTTTTGGTGAACTTTGTGGATTCCACCACAGAGGGGCAGACAAGAACTTCAAATAAGCCTCTCCAAAGCCACCATATTGGAGGGAGGTGTTAGAAATTGAACACTCTTTTGAAACCACATTTTATTTTTTTAAAAACAAGTATGTATGAAATTATTGCTCATGTAAAGTATACATGAAAATAGAAATAACAGCAACCACTGAAAATGATCTTTCAGAGATCCTGGAACACCTGGGAACTACCAGAGGACTGGAAAAGAGCTGATATGATTCCAATCTACAAAAAAAGGGGAAAGGTGGATCCAGAAAACTACAGAGCAATCAGCCTGATATCAATACCTGGGAAGATCCTGGAAAAGATAATCAAGAAGTGCATCTGTGAGCATCTAGAAATAAACAAGATAATTAATAGAAGCCAGCATGGGTTTATCAAAAATAGATTATGCTAGACAAACCTTATTTCCTTCTTTGACAAAGTGACTAAATTAGTGGATAAGAAAATGCTTGAGACATAGTTTCCTTAGACTTCAATAAGGCATTTGATAAAATAGACCATAGCCTACTTTTTGAACAATGTGGGATAGATAGTACCACCACCAGATGGATTCACAATTGGCTGACCAACCGTACTCAGTGAGTAGTCCTCAATGGAACTACATCTACATGGAGGGAAGTATGCAGTGGGGTACCTCAAGATTCTATCTTAGGCCCAATAGTTTTCAACAGCTTCATAAATGATGTAGATGAGAGGATAAAGGGGGAATTCCTCAAATTAGCAGATGACACCAAGCTCGGTGGAATAGTTAGCACTTTAGATGATAGACTCAAGATTCAGAAGAACTTTGACAGACTTGAACATTGGGCATTATCCAACAAAATGCAGTTCAGTAGTGAGAAAAGAAACATCCTATACTTAGGCAAGAAAAAACAAATGCACAGATATAGAATAGGTGGTACCTGGGTCAATAGTAGCCACTGTAAGAGATATTTGGTATCCTAGTAGACCACCACTTAAATATGTGCTGCAACTGCCAAAAAGACGAATGCAGACCTGGGTTCCAACAACAGGGATAGCTTCAACATTACATGAAGTGATACCATTTTATACTGTACCAGTGAGATCATACTTGGAATACTGCATCAAATTCTGGTCACCATGATACAAGAAGGATGTGGAGCTTCAAGAAAGAATACAGAGAAGAACAACAAAGATGATAAGAGATCTGGAAGTTAAACCAGATGAGAAATAATTGAGGAAAAATATGTCTAGTCTAACAAAGAGAAACACTGGGGTGTTATGATAGCAGTCTTCCAGTATTTGGCTGTCACAGAGAAGAGGGAATCAACTTATTTTCCAAAACATTTGAGGGCAGGACAAGAAGTAATGGGTAGAAGACCATTAAAAAGAGGTCCAACTTAGAAGTATGGAGAAATTTCCTGACAGTAACAACAATTAATCAGTGGAATGGCTTGCCTCTGGAAATTGTGGGTACACCATCACTGGAGGTTTTCAAGAAGAGACTGGACAGCCACTTGTCCAGAATGGTGTAGGATCTTCATGGCTAGGGGATGAGAGGTGGGTTGCCAATTTTTTTACTACCAGTTTGGGTACGCTCCCATGCTTGATGCTTCTGCACATGTGCAGAAGGGTCCAGGCATTTGGGCGGAGCCTCCCACCGCCGCTACTGCCAGTTCGACCAATCCATTCATTTACTTTATTTGTATGCCGCCCTTTTCCCTGAGGGGACTCAGGGCGGCTCACAATCCAGGCCAAATCGCCAGCAACCCACTTCTGGTAGGGGATTGAATGAGAAACAGGGTGGGCCGAACGCATCGCATGCTGGCCACGCCCATGCCCATTTTAGCAAAGGGGGGAAAGTCCTGATATATCATGTGATGATGCTGTGATGACATGAGTTTGGCACCCCTGAACTAGAATATCTCTAAGGTCCCTTGCAACCCTATTATTCTATGTTCTATGTTTGACCTACGTTGGCTAAAAAGGATTTCCTAATAAGTGGTTTTGGGTAATGAAGGAAAAATTTGGGAAGCACTGACCTACATTCTCAGTATTTTGTGGTGGACTCCCATCCACTTATAAACATGGCCTGACCAGCTTAGCTTTTTAGAACAGTCAATGGCAGCTAAAGATTGTCATTTATCCCAGCAAAAGTAAAAATGCCTAAAGTTAAGTGACTGCTAGTAATTTATGTATTTTTTCCTGGCAATGTCTACTTGTAGCTTTCTTTCAGGATTTTTAAAAGTTCTCACTCTAGCCTACATCCTTGGATTCCCTGAGGCTCTTTTCCAAGGCTCAACCCATCTTAATGTTTGAAACCCGAGTGCTCCTGTGTGGCAGGGTCCCATCATTCAATTCAGCTCCTTGATGGGGAAATGAAAGGAGCCCCATCCCCTGGGCATCCTCTAGGCAATGGGGATGTCACCAACTTAGCCTTTCAGCCCTGAAATGCCTTAAATGGTGCTTCTGACACAAACAGGGTTGGGGAGTGGAACTCAGCTTAACTTCTGAACCCAGTCAAATTAAATCATGTCCTGTCACCTGCAGAATGTTTTTGGGTAGCTCCTAGGAAATTTAACAGAAGATGCCGAAAAAGGGAAACCAAGTGTAATAAAAAGAATAGGTATGGCCTACCTAGGGCAGTTTTGAGATGTGAATGCAATCAAGTTCTCCAAAAGACTGACAGCAATGGTATATAAAAGTAAGTTCTATTTTGAGAAAATAGATTTTATCCCTCTATGATTATGCAAGAATCCAAAGACATCCAGTATGTTAGAATGGTGAGTGGCTGAAGGAGTATTTTTTCTCACAGCACGTACTTAAATTATAAAGTTTGTTACCACAAGGTGTAGTGATAGCCACCCACTTGGATGGATTTTTTTTTAAAGGATTAGATAGATTCAAGGAGGATGAGAAAATGTCCATATCAATGGTACCTGTGTCCTCTTGCCAGCGGTAAATTGTATGTGTGTGTGTGTGTGTGTGTGTGTGTGTGTGTGTGTGTGTATTGTGTCACAACCTCTGGTATGCCCAAATATTTATCAGCACAAATGCAACATATATATATATATATATATATATATATATATATATATATATATATATATATATATATATATATATATATATATTTCTTTATTGTATCCTTTCTTTTCTTTTTTCTTTCTTTTTTTCTTACACTTTTAAAATTCTCTTTGAATTTAATTTGAAATTAGTTTTCTTATTATCATAATCATATTTTTTTTAGTAAAAATATATTTTAAAAAAGAAAAATGAAAATACATGATTCATACATGCGTGGACGGACCTACCCTGTTCTTTTCCCTGTGGAAAAAAGTGAGGGGGAAAACCTGCCTTGTACATTGTGCTTCTGGGATGCCAAATATCAAACATGTCATTAAACAGGATTTTCTGAGATTACCATATCCCACATTTTACTGATTCATTCCCTTGTAGCTTGACAATGAACTTGATAAAATAAGCAAATGTCAGGCCATTCTCCATGATTCATACTCCAGTACGTGACAACAGGCAGCGTAAACAACCTCCCCAAACTTTTAACAACAAAGCTTTTAATCTTAAATGCCAGACCCTCAAGGAGATATTTTAGATTCCTGTAATGTCACATTGTTTTCTTTGAAATAAAATGTGGGACTTGCCATCATCTCCTGCCCGACTCTTAAGAATACAGGTAGCCCCTGACCTACAAGCACAATTGAGCCAAAAAATTTCCATCATCAAGCAAGCAGTTGTTAAATGAGTTTTGCCCCATTTTATGACCAGTTGTTAAGCAAATTGCTGCAATTGTTAAGTGAATCACGGAGTCATTAAGCGAGTCTGGCTTCCCCCATTGATTTTGCTTCTCAGAAGCTACCTGGGAAGATTACAAATGGTGATCACATGACCCAGGACATTGCAACTGTCATAAATACATGCCAGTTGCCAAGTGCCTGAATTTTGATCACATGACCCTGGGGATGCTACAACCGTTATAAGTGTAAAAACCGATCATGTTACTTTTTTCAGTGCTGTTGTAACTTTGAATAGTCACTAAATGAATGGTTGTAAGTCAGAGACTTCTTGTACCCTGACAAGTCTGTTTTATCAAGGGCTACTTACAAGAATGTCCCATATGTTTCACGGGATCAGGGGTCCTTGGTGCTCTCTGAGCTTGCTTGTTTTCTTGCAGATGTTTCATTACCCTAACTAGGTAACATCATCAGTGCTAGTAAGGAGTGGAGTCTGCTCTCAGTTTATATTCTGGTGTCTGAATGTAAACTGACAACAAACAGCACTCCTTATTAATACTGATGATGTTACCTAGTTAGGGTAATAAAACATCTGCAAGAAAACAAGCAAGCTCGGAGAGCACCAAGAACCCCTCATTTCAACCCTGAGCTACAAATATTCTCCTTTTTGGTTTCATGGGATTTATGTATGCCTTAGTATGTATGGAAGGGTGACATGACAAGCCCTGTCCCCATTCATTGATATGTAGGGAGCATTTTCCATTCTTCCAAAGGGCAGCTCGCTATCTAAAAAGTGTACATCCCAAAAAAGTCCATGTTTCTTGAAAGGTTAGGATCACACTTATTCCATTTGTATCAATGTGATCATCTCTCCAAAAGATCAAGTTGTGACAGGACGGTTGTGGGTGAGGGATGAAGATGATGGCCTGTTTTGTTTTCCTTGTCTGTGAGAAAGATCCTTACAAGAAGGATCTTAGATACACAAACAATAACCTCTGAACCCAAAAGACAAGGTTTGGTGAAAGCCACCGTAAACTATGCCAAGGTGTTGTATTGTATTGTATTGTATTGTATTGTATTGTATTGTATTGTATTGTATTGTATTGTATTGTATTGTATTGTATTGTATTGTATTATTTGTATGCTGCCCTTCTCCGGGAGGACTCAGGGCAGCAAACAATTCAAGGGGGGAAAAAAGGGGGAACATAAAGGCAAAATCTGCCCATGTGCAAGATTAGAGATGGCTGCTAGGCGTTTCGCTCCGAGCTAATTAGGCGAAAAACGCTGGAAATTCCTAAGAATAACAACTTCGTACCTTCTGTAAAGGGTCCTTGGGGATGTCCAGAATTCAGGGGACCCGAGGAGCTCAGACCTTTGCGGGGGTCGCCGCTTCTGGGCGGCCCCGGACTGTACAATCTCCGGAGGTTTGTGTGCTGCCTGCGTTGCTCGACGGTGGGGGAGGCGACGCCACGCTGGCTGCAGCGGCGGCATTTCTCGGCAGCTTCAGCGTTTTCATCCTATTCGCTGAACCTCCTGGGGGCTTCGTTTGGCTACCATCACCCTGGAGAGAGAGTAAGCGAATTGAAATATTGCTGGGACTGGGCAAATTGGGCGGCTGGCTTTGCCTGGTGCCGCAGCGGTCCCTCCGGATGGCTCTCCTCCCTATTTGGCCCTGTTTCCTTTCCACCATTGCCTCCTCCCTCCTCCGCTCTTGCTTGGTCGGGTGGCCCTTCAGACGTGATCTCTTCTCTGCCTGTCCCCACTGCTGTGAGGTCTCCTCTTGTGTCTTCTGCCTGGCATTTGGCTATCCCCTATTGTGGCAACTTAACATCTGGCCTCCTTTGACCGCGGCCTCTGGATTCCTAGGCTCGCTGGCACAGCCCCATCTGGCTCTGACTATCACCATCATTACCATCCGCCATTGCCCCTGGGGCATTATCCTGGATAGTGCCTGTGTAAGAAGGCCCTCTGCCCCCTTCAATTGCTCCGGACTTTTTGGACCTTCTCAGACCTACAGAAGAGGGGGATACGAGACACTCCCCTACACGCCTTATTTGGACCATAGCTGGACTTCAGTTATTTCAACCATCTCGAACACTGAGAGCCATTTGGCGCTACCTGAACTTGCACTTTTAACAACTGCGTAATCTATCTTTTTCTCTCTTTTTCTTTCTTCTCCTTCTTCTTTCTTTTGTATGGGATATGCATGGGATATGTATGTGATTGAGTGAATGATCCCACTTTTTATTACCTATTATTGTTGTATTTTTTGTGTTTTTAATTACTACGTGGGGACTGCCTGGGTGAGTGAATGAGTATATTTGATTCGGAGGACCTGTCGAGGCATGCGGGGGTCATTGGGGTGGTCGGGGGGACTATGGACACGGGAGTGGGCCAGAGCATCACGGTCGTAACAGGGAGGGGCAGATATGGCGGGGACTTTAGGGCTGGCGATTACCGGGGAAGGAGGGCTCGCTACGTTACAGAGATCCCTCCTTCTGGCCCTATGAGTCCCACTCCAAGGCCAGATGGCGCGAGTAATCAGGACCCTGGTCTCAGGCTGTTGTCGCTAAATGCCAGGTCTGTAGTTCATAAGGCTCCTCTCGTCCGGGACTTAATTTTGGACGAGAGGGCAGACCTGGCATGTATTACTGAAACCTGGCTGGGCCTGGAGGGGGGAGTCCCCCTCGTAGAGATGTGCCCAGAGGGTTTTCAGGTGCTCCATCAGCCGAGAGCTCAGGGAAGGGGTGGGGGGTGTGGCCATTGTTATCTGAGAGTCTCTAGTACCTCGTAGGATCCCTGCTCCGGAGCTTGTCGGGTGTGAGTCCCTGCTGGTGAAGTTAGACCTCAAGGGTCAAGTGGGTCTGCTGTTAACGTACCTGCCTCCCAACAGCATTGCAGCAGCCCTCCCCTCGCTCCTCGAGTCGGTAGCCGAGCTGGCAATTGAGTTCCCCAGGCTTATGGTTCTGGGGGATTTCAATTTGCCCTCGCTCGGTGAACACTCTGATGGAGCGCAGGAGTTCATGGCTTCCATGACAGCCATGGGCTTGACCCAAGTAATTCGGGGCCCAACCCACTCGGCGGGTCACATGCTCGACCTCGTATTTCTCTCGGAGCAGTGGACTTGTGATCTTGGTCTGAGGGGGAGTGAGATCGTACCCCTGTTGTGGTCAGACCACTACCTACTGAGGCTTGACTTTCGGAGACCAAACCCCCACTGTAGGGAGAAGGAACTGACCAGATGGTTCCACCCCAGGCGACTTATGGACCTTTTGAGGTTCCAGACGGAGCTTGGGGTTATTCCTGATACCCTCGCCCGCAGTCCGGCGGAGACTCTGGTTGCTGCTTGGAATTCGGCAGCGACGGAGTCTCTTAACCGGATTGCGCCTCTACGGCCGCTCCGAGGCAGTGGATCCAGGAGGGCTCCTTGGTTTACTGAGGAACTCTGGGAGAGGAAGCGCCAGAAGAGACGCCTAGAGCACCTATGGAGATCCAATAAATCCGAATCGAACCGAGCACTTTTAACATCTTGCATCAGAGAATACATCCGGGCAATCAGGACGTCGAAAAGAACTTACATTGCCACTCTGATTGCTTCCGCTGAGTTGCGCCCAGCCGCCCTGTTCAGGATAACCCGCTCCCTCCTAAATAGGAGGGATACGGGGGATCCTTTGCAGGGCAGGGCTGAGGATTACGTCCAGTTTCTCACGGACAAAGTTGCTCGGTTTCGGTCGGACTTGGACTCCAATTCTGCAGAACCAGCCGAGGCACTAAGGGATAATCTGGTAGGCCATCGCTGGGTTGAGTTTCAGGCTGTTGCCCCTGAGTTTCAGGCTGTTGCCCCTGAGAGCTGTAAGTGCCTCCACATGTGTACTGGACCCGTGCCCCTCCTGGCTGGTTGTTAACGGCAGGGAGGTGACACGGGGCTGGATCCAGGCGGTTATCACTGCCTCCCTTCGGGAGGGGCTCTTTCCCCCCACTCTTAAGGCGGTGGTGGTAAGACCCCTCCTGAAGAAACCATCTTTGGATCCAGCCGTTCTAAACAACTACCATCCAGTCTCCAACCTCCCCTTTGTGGGGAAGGTTGTTGAGAAGGTGGTGGCCTTTCAGCTCCAGCGATCCTTGGAGGAAGCTAGTTATCTTGACCCATTCCAGTCTGGCTTCAGGCCTGGCTACAGCACAGAAACCGCTTTGGTCGCATTGACCGATGACCTCTGGAGAGCCAGGGATGGAGGCCATGCCTCCATCCTGGTATTCCTTGACCTTTCAGCGGCTTTCGATACCATCGACCATGGTATCCTTCTGCGACGACTGCAGGAGGTGGGGGTGGGAGGCACTGTTTTACGGTGGTTCTCCTCTTACCTCTCGGACAGGTCGCAGTCGGTGTTAGTCGGAGGGCAGAGATCGACCCCTAGGCCCCTAACATATGGGGTGCCGCAGGGTTCGGTCCTGTCCCCCCTACTTTTTAATATCTACATGAAACCGCTGGGCGAGATCATTCGGCGGCACGGGATAAAATACCACCAGTATGCGGACGATACACAGTTGTATCTGTCCACCCCGTGCCAACTCAATGAAGCGGTGGACGTGATGAACCAGGGCCTTGAGGCTGTTAGAGACTGGATGAGGGTTAACAAGCTTGTGCTCAATCCAGATAAGACCGAGTGGCTGTTGTGCTTCCCTCCCACTAATTTGGCAAGTGTTCCATCTCTCAGGCTGGGGGGTCAAATACAACGCCCCTCAGACAGGGTCCGCAACTTGGGAGTCCTCCTGGACCCACAGCTGACTTTTGAACACCATTTGTCAGCTGTGACCAGGGGGGCATTTGCCCAGGTTCGCCTGGTGCGCCAGTTGCGCCCCTACCTGAACCAGGAGGCTCTCACAACAGTCACTCGTGCCCTTGTGACCTCCAGGCTGGAGTACTGCAATGTGCTCTACATGGGGCTGCCCTTGAAGAGTATTCGGCGACTTCAGCTAGTCCAGAATGCGGCCGCGCGAGCGATCGTGGGTGCACCTCGTTTCACCCACATAACACCTATCCTCCACGAGCTGCACTGGCTACCTGTCAATCTCCGGGTACGCTTCAAGGTGCTACTTGTCACCTACAAAGCCCTTCATGGTAGTGGATCTGGGTACTTGAGAGACCGCCTACTGCCAATCACCTCCACTCGACCAATTAGATCCCATAGATTAGGCCTCCTCCGAGTTCCATCTGCCGGTCAATGTCGACTGGCAACCACACGGAGGAGAGCCTTCTCGGTGGCAGCTCCGACCCTATGGAACGATCTCCCCGTGGAGATTCGTACCCTCACCACCCTCCAGACCTTCCGCACAGCCCTTAAAACCTGGCTGTCCCGTCAGGCCTGGGGATAAAGACCGTAACCCACCCGAATTGTATGAATGTTGTGCTTTTTAATGATGTACTGTCTTATATGTTAATCTGTTTGTTCTCCCTTCCTTCCGAATTGTGAGCCGCCCTGAGTCCCTCCAGGGAAAAGGGAAGCATATAAATAAACTACTCATACTCATACTCCTACTCAAAATACAAATAATAAAAGTAGACAACAGTCGCACAACCATACATGTCGAGAGGGGAGGGAACTCATCACCCCCAGGCCTGCCGGCAAAGCCAGGTTTTGACGGCTTTTCGGAAGGCCTGGAGAGAGGTGAAGGTCCAAATCCCTGCGGGGAGTTCATGTTTTTGGTTTTATTTTGTGTAGAGAAGTTCACATTAACCAGTGATATCTAGGGATTTGAGGCCTTTTCATCAGGGGTCCCCAACCCTGGGCTGCAGACTGGTAACAGTCTGTGGCCTGTTAGGAACCAGTCCACACAGCTAAAGGTGAGCGGTGGGCAAGCAAAACTGCACATGTGCAGGATCTAGGTTGAGCGCTCCTCCCCCTTCCCCCCAGTCCATGGAAACCTTGTCTTTGCCTTGGTGGCAAAAAGGTCAGGCATCACTTCTTTACAGTATGTAGTTATATCCAAGAACCAACATAGGGGAAGTAACCAAAGACAGAACCGACCTAGAGGTAAAGGAGAAATTTCCTGAGAGAACAATTGATCAGTGGAACGGCTTGCTTTCAGAAGTTTGCGTGCTCTATCACTGGAGGTTTTAATAAAGAGATTGGACAGCCATTAGTTTAAAATGGTATAGGGCAGCAGCCCCAACCTTTGAGGCACCAGGGACCAGTTCCATAGAGAGAGGTTTTTCCATGGACCAGAGGAGGCGTGGTTTCACATGTTGCTTGCATTCCGTGGATGGGGCTTCGCTTATTTGCACAACCCGGTTTCTGACATGCGGAGGTTTGGTGCCAGCTCATGGACCGGCCATTGGGGACCCCTGGTATAGAGTCTCCTGCTTGAGCTAAAAGCCCTCCAAGGTCCCTTCCAACTCTGTGATTCTATCAAGTCAGAAGATGCATTTTCAGAATTTGCTTTAGTTAGATTCCTCTTAAGGTCTCTGGCTCTCATCCAGAGCCCTCCTTCAGATTCTCAACTGAGCTTTGTCAGACTGAGTTTCATATTTGCTTTAAGTGATGTGCAAAAAATGTGACTCAACAAGAAGCTGTTTGCCTCAACTTAACAGTCACTGAATGTGTTTGGGGTTTGCTAGTACATTGATTTATGTCTGTTTCCTCAGATACTTTAGTTTCTTTGAAATATTTATGGCTCAGGTTAAGAATTGATTGAAATCTCTTTTGGTTGATTTGGTCTGTGTGTGCATGAAGCATCTCCAGGTGATATACAGCATTTAATAGCTTTCGTAGAATGCAAAAGGCAAATTCCATGCACTGGACAACATGAAATTAAATGTATCACCAGTGCTTCATGAGTAATAGAACAGTATCATCATAAGATATTGAATGCCAATATAAATTTTTAAAAAGTGCAAAAAACCTTTGCTGACCTACAGTATATATTTGAATCTAATATATAAAAATATACACACACAAAACCTGTGCATGGAGAATAAACATAGCTGAAATTAAATCCCAATTTTTCTGGTGAAATGTTTAAGGGCTAATTTTGCTCCATCTTCTGTTACTCTACAGCTGAATTCCATTCTTTCATCTTATTTATTTTAATCTGACACGCAATAAGGATTTGAAATGTGATATGCAGTGGCATTTGGAATTTGACTGTTAGGGTATATTGGTTGGTTGTTTTATAGCATTCGAGAACTATAGTAATTGTTCAATTACTATATTTTGAAGACTTGCAAATATTTGGTTCAGTCTGCACTCCTGCTTTGCCACATATTTCTTGGGAAAATTATTTTATGCATTTCTGTCTCTTTCCTTTTGACTTAAATTGGCCAAGTTATGTTGTTGGGGCTGAAAAGGGGAGCCTAACTGCCCAAAGAAATGTTTATGATTGCTATTATTATCTGAGTCCCATACAGATAAGAAACAGAGGAGTTTTATGGGATTGTATAAAACCAACCATTGCTGTTATCAACAAGGGAGGAAATAGACTTTTCCAATGCAGTGAGAAGGCTAAGCTGGCTCATAAAAAATTCTGTCTATTTAGCAGTATAAGTCTGGGAAACGTTTGCCATACTTATGCGTCATCTAGTTGCTTGAGTGGTTGAGAGAGATTTTGTTTTTCCTTCACTCTCATATCTTGGATATTTCTGGGTGGCTGCTGGAAAGAGCAGGTAAACAGCAACCAAACCACTGAATAGGGATTTCCCCCCCTATGTCAGTTGAACATATTCTTTCTATTCCACTAAATCAGGTTTGATTAAAAATAGAAGACCATTGATGATAAAACATGGGGAAAGGAGGGAGGGAGGAAGTAAGAAAGGGGAAGGGGGGAAGGAAAGGAAGGGAAGGGAGGGGAGGAGAGGAGAGAAAAGGAAAGGAATGGAACAGAACGGAAAGGGACTTCATGTTTCATCTCTGCTGTAAGGAAGACCCAGAACCATGATTTCTACAGCCACTTAATCTGATTTGAAGAGTAGATCAACCTATGGTATATCCAGTTGCATTTGCAAAGCAAAACCTTTGCCTCTTCAAAAACACTATCTAGTGGCTGCATGACCCCAGCTGCATGAAACCAATGACCATCAAATGGCAGTCAAGAGATACAAACCTGCAAGTCTTTGCTGCCACTTTAATGATGGATAAATAGACAAATGGAAAAGTCAGTACAGGTTGTCCTTAGCATAGAACCATTTATTTAGCAACCAAAGTTACACAGTACCGAAAGACTTACATCAGTCCTCAGACTTATGACCATCACAACAGGTCAAAATGTGGCCACTTAGCAATCTGCAACAATGCAGCATCTTAGGCTCTCGTGGCTGCCATTTGAGACTTTCCCAGCAGGCTTCCAACAAAATCAATCAGTGGGGGAAAGCCGGATTCGCTTAATGACCATGTAACTCATTTAACAACTGCAGGGATTCACTTAACAATCATGGCAAATAAAGTTGTAAAATCAGGTGTAATTCACTTCGCAACCATCTTGCTTAGCAATGGAAATGCTGGTCCCGCTTGTGGTCATAAGCCAAGGACTTTGTACAGGTAGTCCTCAGTATAAATAACTAATATTTTGGATACTTTAGACTAAAATCCCATAATCCCTGTCCATTAAATACAGGTAATCTCAATTTACAACAGTTCATTTAGTGGCCGTTCAAAGTTACAATAGCACTGAAAAAAGTGACGGTTTTTCACAGTTATGACCTTTGCAGCGTCCCTGTGGTCATGTGATCAAAATTCCAATTCAGAGGTTAGGCAGCTGGGTTCATACTTATGACCCAGTGGTAGGTTTGTTTATTTATTTATTTAAAACTTTTATATGCCGCCCAATCCCAAAGGACTCCAGGCGGCTTACAAACAGAATATAAAAAGAAAAACATAAAAACAATACAATTTAAAACACCAATCATCCATCATAAATTCATTCTAGTCGGGGCCTGACCTCAACAGTGAGGTCAACAGCCCCAGGCCTGCCAGAACAGCCAAGTTTTTACGGCTTTCCTGAAGGCCATCAGAGTGGGTATGGTCCGGATTTCCGGGGGGAGCTGGTTCCAAAGAGTCAGAGCAGCCACCGAGAAGGCTCTCCTCCGAGGGCCCGCCAGCCGACATTGTGTGGCCGACGGCACCCGGAGGAGGCCCAATCTATAGGATCTTACTGGTCTCTGGGAGATATGTGTCAGCAGGCGGTCTCGAAGGTATTCTGGTCCTAAGTCATGTAGGGCTTTAAAGGTGATAACCAACACCTTGAATTGAGTCCGGAGGCCAATAGGCAGCCAGTGCAGCTCATGGAGGATAGGTGTAACATGGGTGTACCTCGGCACACCCACTATTGCCCGCGCAGCCGCATTCTGAACTAACTGCAGTCTCCAAACGCTTTCCAAGGGTAACCCCATGTAGAGCACGTTACAATAATCCAGCCTCGAGGTGACAAGGGCATGAGTGACCGTTAGAAGCGCATCCCGATCCAAATAGGGCCACAATTGGTGCACCAGGCGAACTTGGGCAAAAGCCCCCCTGGTCACAGCCAACAGATGATGTTCCAGTTTCAGCTGCGAATCCAGGAGGACTCCCAAATTGAGAGCCCTCTCTGAGGGGTGTAAATTTTCTCCCCCCAGGGTTAAGGATGGACTGTCCAACCAGCCCTTTGGGGGCAACATCCAAAGCCACTCAGTCTTATCAGGATTGAGCACAAGCTTGTTCACCCCCATCCAGACCCTAACAGCCTCCAGACATCGGCACATCATGTCCACCGCTTCACTGAGCTGGCAAGGGGCAGAAAGATATAATTGAGTATCATCAGCATATTGATGATACTTTACCCCGTGCTGTTGCATGATCTACTGAGCGGTTCCATGTTAAATAGGAGGGGGGACAGGACCAAACCCTGCGCCACACCACACTCGAGGGGCCTAGGGGTTGACCTCTGCCTCCCGACCAACACCGACTGCGACCTGTCAGAGAGGTAAGAGGAGAACCACCGTAAAACGGTGCCTCTCACTCCCACCTCCCCCAGGCGTCGCAGAAGGATACCATGGTTGATGGTATCGAAGGCCGCTGAGAGGTCAAGAAGCATCAGGATAGAGGAATGTCCTCTATCCCTAGCCCACCAGAGATCATCGGTCAGGGCGACCAAAGCAGTTTCCGTGCTATGTCCGGGCCTGAAACCAGACTGACAGGAGTCTAGATAATCCGTTTCTTTCAAGATCCATCGGAGTTGAAGTGCCACCACCTTCTCAACAACCTTCCCTAAAAAAGGTAGGTTGGAGACGGGACGATAGTTTTTCAAAACAGCTGGATCCAGGGAAGGCTTCTTGAGGAGGGGTCTCACCACTGCTTCTTTTAATGGTTGCGGGAAAAACCCCTCCTGCAAAGATGCGTTGATAATCGTCTGGAGCCAGCCTTGTGTCACCTCTCTGCTGGTCGAAACCAGCCAGGAGGGGCATGGGTCTAATAGACATGTGGAGGCAATCATCGCTCCCATGGCCTTGTCCACTTCCTCTGGGGTGACAAATTCAAACTCATCCCAAAAAATCTGGTTAAGACTAGCCCACGGCATCTCGGCTGGCATTGCCCAAACGAAGTCCAGGTCTGTCCGAATCTGAGTGATTTTGTCCGACAGAAACTGAACAAACTCCTCAGCTCTTCCCTGCAAGGGTTCCCCCACTTCCTCACCTTTCAGGAGGGAGTGGGTCACCCTAAACAGGGCAGCTGGGCGAGATTCCGCGGACGCGATAAGAGCGGAAAAATGTGCACATTTTGCCGCCCATATCGCCACTCGATAAGTCCTAATAAAAGCTCTTAGTAGTGATCGATCAGGATCAGAGTTACTAGCCCTCCAGCGTCGCTCTAGGCATCTCTTTTTGCACTTCATCTCTCGGAGTTCCTCGGTAAACCAAAGTGCCCTCCTGGAGCCGCTGCCGCGGAGAGGCCTCAAAGGCGCAATCCGATCCAATGCTCCAGCTGCCACACTATTCCAGGCAGCGACCAGAGACTCAGCTGGATTGCAGACAAGGGAGTCAGGTATCTTTCCAAGCTCCCTCTGAAACCCCTCAGGGTCCATCAGGTGCCTGGGGCGGAACCACTTAATCGGCTCTGCCTCCATGCAGTGGGGGGATAGTGTCCTGAAGTCAAGCCTCAGCAAGGAGTGATCTGACCACGACAAGGGCAAGTCTCTATTCCCCTTAAATCAAAATCACGTCTCCACTGCCCTGAGAGAAATACAAGGTCAAGCGTGTGTCCCGCCCTATGAGTCGGACCCTGAACTACCTGGGTCAGGTCCATGGTTATCATGGAAGCCATGAACTCCTGCGCCCCGTCTGAGCGTTCACCGAGAGACGGAAGGTTAAAGTCCCCCAATACCATAAGTCTGGGGAACTCCACCGCCAACCCGGCTACTGCTTCTCGTAGCACAGGCAGGGCTGTCGTGATGCAGCTGGGAGGCAGATAGCAAGCCCAATTGAACCCTTAGGTCCAACTTCAAGAGGAGAGACTCACACCCCACAATCTTTGGGGCAGGGATCCTGCGGGGAACTAACAACATTTGGACAATAACTGCTACTCCCCCACCCCTTTACTGGTGTCGTGGTTGGTGGAGCACCTGAAACCCATCTGGGCACATTTCTGAGAGGGGAACACTCCCCTCTTGGCCCAGCCAGGTTTCGGTTATACATGCCAGGTTTATGGTTTTTTTATGGTTTTATTAGCATTTGTAGGCCGCCCTTTTCCCTGAGGGGACTCAGGGCGGCTCACAGAAAACCAGGAAGAGGGGAATACAACATTAAGACAACAACATATAATAAAATAGTAAGCAACATCCATTCATCATTCGGTCTGCCTCCTCGTCCAACCAGTATGGTTGGAACAGCCCTGGAGTCACCCACATGCACACGCATGGGGCGCGCATGCATTGTAGCATCAAATGACACTTCCACAAGCCTCCACGACGCTCCAGCTACCGGAACGGAACGGTACCCGGTGCTCCGGGCAGGATCCGGTACGCCCGTGCCAGGGTGTAGCGCCTGCAACCCACCACTGTGATGACCGCTGCTGTGTTCCAAGGTCATGTGATCACCTTTTGCGATCTTCTGATAAGCAAAGTCAATGGAGAAGCCAGATTCACTTAACAACTGGATTACTTACCAACTGCAGTGATTCATTTAACAACTGTGGCAAGAAAGGTAGTAATATGGGGCAAAACTCACTTAACAATTGTCTCACTTCACAACAGAAATTTGGGGCTCAATCTCAATTGTGATTGTAAGTCGAGGACTACCTGCATTGTATTCATTATGGAAAATAAAACAATGTGGACATACCAAATGACACCCCAGAGCTTTAAAAAAAGTCTCACAAATATTAAAAACCCACAAACACCTACGCATGTGATGCATCTGGGCTGCACAAACTGGAGCCACCACTAGATTGCAGTCAAAGCAGTTGAACTTTTCATTAGGTTTATAGTCCTGCGGGAGGGAGGGGGATAGAGGAACAATATCAAAAAGAGTGCCTGGACTATTCTAATGCTACCAGAAAACTTTATGTATTTACAGTGGCTTTTCCTGTGGTTGGTAACTGAATTTCAGCTAGGGAAATATCCATTTACAGGGTTCCAGATGCATGGCAAGGGCCTACTGTGGGAGCAGGAAAATTTAGTGGGGCAGGAATTTGTACTAGGTCAGGGCTAAGAAAGAAAAGATGAGGGGGGGGGGAATCAGTGTTTTCAAACTTCTGGAACTTACAGTCTAGCTACTAGCATTTCAGAAAAGCATAACACACAAGAATACGATGCCTATCAAAGCCATGTTTTGACTCCTTTTCAGAAGGTCAGGGGATGTAATGACCTACCTTATGGCTGGTCCTTGGGAAGGACTCGATAGGCGATAAAAATGCCAAATCCAGTCTAAACATCTGGCAGACGGTGCGACCAACCATACTTTTTTTTTTAAAGAAAAAGACTAAACATTTCTCACAATAATGAATCGTAGAACAAATACAAATTCTAGGACACTGCTTCTGTCTCCCCTGTATTAAAAGCAGCCTTGGATTAGATGCAGGCTTGGGATTCAACTCAGATCTCTAAATACACTCTAACCTGGTTTCCCACCCCCACCCCCAACATGAATGCTAATTGCAAATGCTGAGGTGGTATAGTTTCAATACATTTACAGGGCTCAGGTGTGGGGAGGCTGTTCTAAGGTAGACATCCACCTGTGTGCTTGCTGTCTTTCTAATAGCCAGAGAGGGAAAGGTGCTTATTCATCAGGGATCTAACACCTGCATTCCCCTTTATTCTTTCCACTCCTTTTTCAGGTGAATTCTTTTTTCTTTTCAAACTCTGTTCTGTTAATCATATGTGACATGATTCCCATATCCACTCCTATAATTAACTGCAGGAGTTTCCAAACTTGGTTGGTGGACTTCAATTCCCAGAATTCCTCGGCCAAGTTTGGAGACCCCTGACTTAGTGCCTTATTCTCCAACTTCGGCAACTTTAACCCTGGAGGACTTCAACTCCCAGAATTCCCCAGCCAGCAAAGCTTAAAGTTGCCAAGGTTGGAAACCCCTGACTTATACTCTTCAAAGTTTTGTGTCTAGATCCTCAGCTAGATGTATCGAAGAGTTTTGAGGTGATGCCTAATGACGTAAAAGCTCGGCCTCTTTGTGGTCTCTGTCCTGGACCCAGTCCACCCCTTGATGCTGAACATGAATGTACGAAGCTGCCTAAGCATGTGGAGCATAGAGGTGCTATGCACATAGCACATGAGCCAGGCATCTGGGCCTTCAGTGCAATGCCCTTCTAATTGCTCAAGAGCAATTTCTCCCTCGCTGTGTGTATTCAGGAGATGGGAGTGGAGAAATACAATACAAGGGTAAGTCTTTGAAAAGAAAACAGTGTCTCAGCCCACAAACCCCAGCAAAATCAAAGGGGAAATTGTTCCTAGAGATAAAAGGAAGGAGGCGGGGGACTAGAGCTACCTTCTCACTACGGACATTTCTGTTTCTCTCTCTCTTCCTTTGCATCTGGTATCAGTATCACGGGCTGAATAGCCAAGCCTGTGAGTGGCACCTGCACAGCTCAACGGTGAAGGTCACATACCAGCATCCAACTCCCTCCCTCCCTCCCTTTGTATTAGAGATACAATATCCTACATTCCTGCCTTTCTTTGAGCGTGAAGCTGCCCCGAGTCCCCGTGCAAACCTACAAAGGTGTGAGGTGTAACCTAATCAGAACTTGTGTGATTTTTCTGTAACTCAGCGAACAATGGAAACCGGAGGTGAGTGACCTTCTTAACCAACCAAATCTTGTGCTCCTTCTCCCCCAGTACAGTAAAGGGCAACGATAGACCCGAGCCTCATCACACCAGTACTAAAAAAGCTAAATACAATTTACTCTGGCCTAGTAGCCTTATTGGGGGGGGGGGCAAACCCAAAACAGTGAAACACACAAAAGACCTATTCTCTTCATTCCCAGTAAGGAGAGTTGCTGTCGTGTTACAGTTTCGCATGGAAAATATCCCAGTTCTTTCACGGATATCTCTGAGTAAGATGAGGAAAGATCAAAGGCCAAAGGGATGCCACCATGCAGGGGAGAGAAGCTTCTGGCACAGAGGTGGGATTTACTTACCTTCCCTACCGGTTCGCAAATGTGAGTGCACGTGCCGTGTCTGTGCATGCACAGTGCTTGTGGATTATGTCGGGGAGGGTAGGCAGAGCCTCCCACAGCCACTGCTACCAGTTTGCCGGAACCAGAGAGAACCAGCTGAATACCATCTCTGTTCTGGCAATCCTTTAGCAGGAGCTCTCTTTTTCAGTTGTTGACTTCATGACATACCTAGGATATAGGGATGAAAGAAAATGAAAGGGAGGGAGGGAGGAAGAATATTTGAAGATGAAGGTGTAAGGATTATTTTGCATAAGGAAGAAGGCATAAAAAAATTAGCTGTTCATAATTCACTGATTTGTCACCAAATCCGCACAGTGAATTTAGGGGCTCCCAAGATGACAAACAATGGCTGGGGTTCCAGGAAGGGCAATTTACAATTCTAGGATGGATGGATGATCATTTCCAAGCTTAGAAGCTTCTAACTCCCAACTGTTCTAATAATTATTGGCTCTGTTGGCTGCTAATTGCAGGAGTTAATACCTGAGTGGTGCATATGCAAAACAGTTAAGGTATACATTTGTATAGGATGCACGTAGCCCATTTTCCTCCCCCTTCCCCCCCCCCCCCCGATATACTACCTACTTGTAAAAATGTATGCACAGGAGCAGCGGCTGCCTGCATGATGAAAGAAGGGAAGAGGGAACAACTTGCAGAAAGTCACATGACTGCAGATATGCAAAAGCCACTAGGTGGCACTGGACAAAGACATTTTGTTCCACGCAAGCAACATAAAGCATTAATCACTGCTTTTCTCACCTCTCGCTCCCCACTTCAACATGACACTTGGTTGCCTTGTAAAAACCATGCGGTGTCAGCGATGGCACAAAGTGAAAGAGTCATAGAGTTCCTGGGTGTCTGGCTATTATTTACCTAACACCACCAAGGTACATGACATTTTGTACAAGTAACATAAGCAAAAGTAAAGACTCTACATCCCAAAAAAAGTGCATAATCCAAAACAGCAATAAAAGAGGAGCAGTATGGGATAGGCCACAAGGAGAAGAGAGACAAATAAGAAACACACACTTCCCCAGTGCCAAAGATCATACTGTACTGTGTGTGGGTTTTTTCGTACATGCACATCGATCTGCATTCTATAATCATGTATGAAAGCTGGAAATTGCATAAAACATTTTGTCCATATCTATGACTTAATTGCACTTTTTGCTTCTTACTTGCGAGAACACATTCTTTTACTCCTAAAAATGTAGAATTCAAACCACATCCATTTGTAGCCATCGTAATTCAAGAGGTCCCATGCTTTCTGCTGGAACAGCATCCTTCCAGAGATCTTTACAGATTCCACCCTGAAGATATGCCAAACGTTGTTGAAACTGAATTTTCCCATGGACCTTAGGATAAAGTACCCGCTGAACCCCTTTCAGGTTTTTCTTTTGGTGCTCTTTGGGAAGAAAAGTTGTGTTAAACATTTATGATTTTTTTCTATTGCCTTTTATTTTAAAACGTGAGCCTGCCAGAAGTTTTTAGATTTCAGCAGCCTCTAAATATAATTAATTGATGCAGTAAATTACACTTATTTATTAATTACAGATGTACAATTAATTGAAGACTCCCTTTGCAATGCCACAGCAATGTGCGAATGTTAGCTTTTGTCCTAGCAGTTTCTCTCCACTGGAATTGGCATGCAAAGCAGTGTTAAGCAGCAGGTGGTAGCCTCACAAGGCCCTTGACTTGGGTGGGTTGAAAGAATAGGGAAGAATTTGGGGGAAAGGAAAATGACAGCTGAGCCAGGTACTCATCATTGCATTAAATACCATCACTGTAGCAAGGTAGGGTCTGTCAATGGAAGAGGCTGCCTGCTGAACAATGGTTTGCCTAATTGTCCCATTCCGCCTCATGTCTAGAACTGGCCCGGTATTTAAGTTTCGTTCCAGACACAGAGGAGAAGGAGAATTAATTCAAAAATTTTGGGGAAATTAAGTTAGAGGAGGAGTTGCTGAAAAAAGGCAGGAAAAATATTCTAGAAGGGAGGCAACTAGGTATAAATAACTAATACTTTGGATACTTAGCAATAGCAATAGCAGTTAGACTTATATACTGCTTCATAGGGCTTTCAGCCCTCTCTGAGCAGTTTACAGAGTCAGCATATTGCCCCCACAGTCTGGGTCCTCATTTTACCCACCTCGGAAGTATGGAAGGCTGAGTCAACCCTGGGCTGGTGAGATTTGAACAGCCGAACCGCAGATAACAGTCAGCTGAAGTAGCTGCAGTACAGCACTCTAACCACTGCGCCACCTCGGCTCTTAAACTACAAATCCCATGATCCCTGTCCATTGTATACAGATAGTCTTGACTTGCAACAGTTCATTTAATGACTGTTCAAATTTACAACGGCACTGAAAACAATGAACATGATCATTTTTTACATGTATGACCATTGCAGCATTCCCATGGTCATGTGATTTACATTCGGATGCTTGGCAACTGAGCCACATTTATGATGGCTGCTGTATCCCAGGGTCTTATCATCCCCTTTTTTGTAACCTTCTGACAAGCAAAGTCAATGGGAAAACCAGCTTCGCTTAACAACCGTGTTACTAATTGAACAACTAATGATTCACTTAACTTAAAGAAATGTCGTAAAACAGGGCAAAACTCACTTAATAAATTTCTCACTTAGCAACATGAATTTTGGGCTCAATTGTGGTTGTAAGTTGAGGACTACCTTTATACTAATGGAGACTGATGAGACTTGAACTGTGGGTGGACATCCAATAACTTCATTGATCTAAAGCAGGGCCATCAAACTCCCGGCCCATGGGCTGGATGTGTCACATGCTGGCTATGTCCACAACCAGTTTAGTGAAGGGGGGAAGTCCCGATACATCACAGGACACTGCCATGATGATGTGAGTTCAACACCTCTGATCTAAAGCATTTTTCCTGCATGATGTTTTCAGATTTGAAATGTTTTGACAGTGATCTGTTTGACCTTGTGCCTACCATACTTGGAGCAGCAACAGTTTAAATTGTCTTGCATTTAGTGGTCCAGAGGCCACTATCTAAGCCAACTTTCCCCAAGGTATCTTCCACATGGTTTGGACAATTCTCAGTCATCTCGGTAGACACATCACATTGATTGAAGGTGCTGGAAGCCCTACCCATCTGGATACCACAAGATTAAGGAAAGCTGGCTTTGGAACACTGTTTCAGGGTCTAACAGGAGCAAGATAAAATTTGTATGCCAGTCAGTGGCAATCTGTGACTTCTGTACCTTTGTTTTTAGCCATCAACATAGCCCTCTCCAATCAAAACTCTTTTTTTAAAAGAAAATTTGTTTGTTTCTTATTAAAATATTGGACACAGTGCAACCATCCTGTACATACTAAAGTGTATAAATGAAATTATACAAATATTATCATACATTGTTCTATTACAATGCATTACTAATTATATATATATATATATATATATATATATATATATTCTAGTTAATATACTCGTTTGTGTTTATATTGGATGTACATAATATTACATTCATTGCATTACTTTCTATATTCACAAATCCAAATTACTTCTTGTTCCAACTTCTGCCTCTCATTTCCAACCAATAGTAAAATCTATCCCATATATCGTGGTATTCTGATTCTCCTTTGTTTTTAATTCCTAGCGTCAAGTCAAAACTCTTGAAGACTCTTGAAGATTTTTGTTTAGAAAAAATTAAGCAAAACAAAAATGCTAAAATAAAAAAAATTGCTAGGAGAAATACTAAAAGTGCAGTATGACCTCTAAAATAGGCTTCCGTGGTTTTAAAATGATGGAAAAATCCCCCACCCCCTCCAAAATCCCACAAAATCCCCCCAAACCTATTAGAGAGGACACAGTCTCATTGATTTGGGCTTTCCATCCAATTATTGCTGCTCTCCCTACCCCAAACATCAAATGTGGTCCCCCACCAAAAAAATATTTCATCCCAGCTGAATGCCATGCATGCACAAGCTCACTAGCACTTGCTTAACAATGAGTGACACTTTGGGGTTTGCCTCCTGAAAACTTACAGGAGAACTTAGGCAACTAGAAATATATACTTGAAGGTTCTCCAGGCCACTTGAGGGCTCGAAGGTCTGCTACTTCTTGGGGTTTTTTCCCCACGGTGTTTCCAGGAGCACATATGGAATGGTGACAGATGATGGTCAGCACATTTTGCCCCTTCGGGGGCGGAATCCAACACTGTGCAAAATGAAGCAAGTTTGCCTGGTATAGATAAAAACCCAGGTTTTGCCCCAAAACACTTTTGTGACTCTCAGCAGAAGAAGCATTGTATAGATGAGAATTAATAGGCAAACACAAATGGCTAACTTATCATGAGATATTGTCAAGGGGAATACAAAATAAAATCAAGAGAAGAACTGGTAGTAGAGAGATATAGTTGCCAATAGGTTTCTTATTTATAGTTATTAGAAAGATGTAAATAGATAAAATGGTTTATGGTTGTGAACATTGTAAGGCTGAATTTGAAACGGAAGTGGGTACAAATGATAAACATGTAATTGCTAAAACAAATATACTTTTAATGAGATTTGAAACAGAAAAAGACAAAGTGAAAGAATGTATTATACAGTGGGAAAAAATTTATGGTTATATTTAGATGGAACTATGGGAAAATATGTGGCTGAAAGGATTAAAACCAGGAAACTAATGACAATGCACTACAGTTTACATCCACGTGGTGATACTGATAGATTATATCTGCCCCGAAAATCAGGTGGCAGAGGATTATTACAAGTGAAGCAAACAGTTGAAGAAGAAAAACAGGCACTGGCTGATTATTTAAAAGAAAGTCAAGAACATCTATTAATCGAAGTAAAGAACAAAAATCTACTGAAGGCCCAACAGACAAAACAAGAATACAGAAAAGATGTGATAAAATCAAGAATGGAGAGTTGGCAGAACAAAGCACTGCATGGCCAATTTCTGGAAAAAATAAAAGATAAAGTGGACAGTGAACAAACTTGGTTATGTTTAACAACAGGTACATTAAAGAAAGAAACAGAGTCACTAATCCTGGCTGCGCAAGAACAAGCTATCCGCACAAATGCCATTAAGGCCAAAATCGAAAAATCCTCTGATGATGCCAAATGCAGACTTTGCAAAGAAGCTGATGAAACTGTTGATCACATCCTCAGCTGCTGTAAAAAAATTGCGCAGACTGATTATAAATTGCGGCACAATTCAGTAGCACAAATGATCCATTGGAATTTGTGCAAAAATTATAATATTAAAACAGCAACAAACTGGTGGGAACATCAGCCTGAAAAAGTCACCGAAAATCAGATGGTCAAGATCTTGTGGGATTTCCGTATACAAACAGACAAAATACTGGCACATAATACACCAGACATCACACTGGTTGAGAAAAATAAGGTCACAATCATAGACATCGCAATACCAGGGTATAGCAGGGTCGCCGAGAAGGAACATGAAAAAATCGCAAAATACCAGGACTTAAAAATCGAAATTCAACGACTATGGCACAAACCAGCAGTGGTAATTCCAGTGGTAATTGGCACATTGGGTGCTATTCCAAAAGCACTGGAATTACATTTAAAACAGTTAAAAATTGACAAAATCACCATCAGTCAAATGCAAAAAGCCGCACTGCTTGGATCTGCACGCATATTACGAAAATACGTTACGACGTCCTAGGCCCCTGGGTGGGGCCCGACTAGTAACCAATGCCAAATCCGGCGAAACAACTGGCCGCTGTGATACAATTGTATAATATAGACTTAGTAAATACAGTAGTTTGACAGTGTTGTGGGAATTCATTGTTTAGCAGAGTAATGGGATGCGGGGAAAAACTGTCCTTGTGTCTAGTTGTTTTGGTGAGCAGTGCTCTATAGCATAATTTTGAGGGTAGAAGTTGAAACAATTTATGTCCAGGATGTGAGGGGTCTGTAGATATTTTCACAGCCCTCTTTTTGAGACGTGCAGAAAGATTTAAGTGTGCTGATAAGAACTAAAGTGTGCTTTAGTTCTTACCTCTGCTATGGGAAGTTTCTACCAAGAAGCTGAGAAAAATCTGGCCTGTAAGTACATGTTAGAAAAGAAATAAATGTTATCTGACAAGTTGATAACTTTTTATTGTGGTGTGACTGTAAGGATGTGTGAGAGAAGATGTTACAATTGCAGTGGAATAATTTTCCTCTGACAGACTTGGATTTGTACGGAGAGCTTGGGGGGTTTAATTAATTATTTTACCATCTAACCATCTTGAAGGCGAGGATTAACCTGTTAAGGACTATCGGGAGTTGTGGTTGGGGTGATTGGCTGCGTTTACCAGCCCGTAGCCCCCCTCCCCCCGGACATACCCCTCCCGTTTTATTTTGCTGACTGCTGCCAGCTGCCTGTCCGCTCCTAGGGTCCCTGGGCCGTTGCCTGCTTGGCTAGGGGACTGAACGGAAGACAGAAGATGGAGTCTTGAATAGGACGTTTCGATCTGAGGAGGAGGAAGAAGGTCCGGACGCCCCTCCCTCCCCCCAGCCTTGTCCCATTTACCATCGCAGCTGCCTGAATCATTATTCCTTGTTATTAGGAATATTGGGAACAACAGATAATGGCAGCAGTAGGGACAAGGTTTGGGTATCAAGAAAACCATCGCTTTCCCCCCCTTCGCCTTGAGCAGCTGGGGCCAGCTTTAGATCTTGGCCCACCAGACTATGGGTATTACACAACCCTAGGAAAGAGACTTTCGCCTATGTGGTCCGCTGATTTTCACTGGGACTTTAAGGGGAATAAGATTGAACAATTCTTGCTTATAAACATCATGCATTTTTGCCTCCCCTTTATTACACACGACTACCTTGTATATCATCGAACTTTGACCTTCCGGCTGTGGACTTTTCTTTGGGGCATAGAAGAAGGAGAAGAGTGGAGCCCCCCATTAGGGTGTGATCCCCTCCCCCCCTCAGGAGAGGGTGGACTATTACGTTGGACTATTACAAACTTAATACTATCTTGAACCTGCGCAACCCTATCATTTTCTAATTTTAACTGGTATGTTGAGTGCATGGGATTGTCTGGTTGTATGAATGATCTCACTTTTATCTTTATTTAGCTGTATTTGTGTTTTAATTCTATTCTATTAGTGAGGACTGCTTGTGTGAGAGTTTGAGTATGAATGATTCGGAGGACCTGGCGGGTTATATGGGGGCCATTGGGGTGGTTGGGGGGGCTATATCCACGGGTGAGGGTCGGAGCATTGCGGTCATAACAGGGAGAGGCAGATACGGCGGGGACTTTAGGGCAGGCCATCATTGGGGAAGGAGGGTTCGCTATATTACAGAGATCCCTCCTTCCGGCCCTAGGAGTCCCACTCCAAGGTCAGATGGCGCGAGTGATCAGGACCCTGGTCTCAGGCTGCTGTCGCTAAATGCCAGGTCTGTGGTTCATAAGGCCCCCCTCATCCGGGACTTGATAACTGATGAGGGCGCAGACCTGGCATGTATTACTGAAACATGGCTGGGCACGGAGGGAGGAGTCCCCCTCGTAGAGATGTGCCCAGCCGGATTTCAGGTGCTACACCAGCCGAGAGCCCAGGGAAGGGGTGGCGGTGTGGCTATTGTAGTCCGGGAGTCTTTAGTACCTCGTAGGATCCCTGCTCCGGAGCTTGTCGGATGTGAGTCCCTGCTGGTGAAGCTGGACCTCAAGGGTCAAGTGGGTCTGCTGCTTACGTACCTGCCTCCCAACTGCGTTGCAGCAGCCCTCCCCTCGCTCCTCGAGTCAGTAGCCGAGCTGGCAGCTGAGTTCCCTAGACTTATAGTTCTGGGGGATTTCAACTTGCCTTCGCTCGGTGAACGCTCTGACGGAGCGCAGGAGTTCATGGCTTCCATGACAGCCATGGGCTTGACTCAGGTAATTCGAGGCCCAACCCACTCAGCGGGTCACACGCTCGACCTCGTATTCCTCTCGGAGCAGTGGAGTTACGATCTTGGTCTGAGGGGTAATGAGATCATACCCCTGTCATGGTCAGACCACTGCCTACTGAGGCTAGACTTCCGGAGGCCAAACCCCCACCGTAGGGAGGAGGAACCGACCAGGTGGTTCCGCCCCAAGCGACTGATGGACCCCATTAGGTTCCAGACGGAGCTTGGGGTTATTCCAGATACTCTCGCCCACAGTTCGGTTGAGACCCTTGTCGCTGCCTGGCACTCGGCAGCTTCGGGGTCTCTAAACCGGATTGCGCCACTACGGCCCCTCCGGGTCAGCGGCCCCCGGAGGCCTCCTTGGTTCACCGAGGAGCTCCGGGAGATAAAGCGCCGGAGGAGACGCCTAGAGCACCTGTGGAGATTAGACAGGTCCGAATTGAACCGGGCACTTGTAACAGCATGCACCAAGGAGTATACTCGCGCTCTAAGATCGGCAAAAAGAACATACATTGCCTCCTTGGTAGCGTCCGCCGAGTCCCGCCCAGCCACCCTGTTTAGGATAACCCGCTCCCTCCTAAATAGGAGGGAGACGGGGGACCCCTTACAGGGTAAGGCTAAGGAGTATGTTCAGTTCTTGGCGGACAAAGTTGCCCGGTTTCGAGCGGACCTGGACTCCACTCTTGCAGAGCCAGCTGAGACACAGGGGAAAGACTTGGCAAACCATCTCTGGGTTGAGTTTCAGGAAGTTGCCTCTGGGGATGTGGACAAGGCTATGCGAGCTGTGAGTACCTCCACTTGTGTACTGGACCCGTGTCCCTCCTGGCTGGTTGCCAACAGCAGTGAGGTGACACGAGGCTGGATCCAAGCGGTTGCTGTGGCATCTCTTCGGGAGGGGCATTTTCCCACCGAGCTTAAGGCAGCGGTGGTGAGACCCCTTCTGAAGAAACCGTCTCTGGATCCAGCTATTCTTAATAACTACCGTCCAGTCTCCAACCTTCCCTATGTGGGGAAGGTTGTTGAGAAAGTGGTGGCCCTCCAGCTTCAGCGTACCTTGGAGGAAGCAAACTATCTTGACCCCTTCCAGTCCGGCTTCCGACCAGGTTACAGCACAGAAACTGCTTTGGTCGCATTGACCGATGATCTCTGGAGAGCTAGGGATGGAGGCTTTGCGTCCATCCTGGTTCTCCTTGACCTCTCAGCGGCTTTCGATACCATCGACCATGGTATCCTTCTGCGACGACTGCGGGAGGTGGGAGTGGGCGGCACTGTTTTGCAGTGGTTCTCCTCCTACCTCTCGGACAGGTCGCAGTCGGTGTTGGTGGGTGGGCAGAGATCGTCCCCGAGGCCCCTAACATGTGGGGTGCCACAGGGGTCGGTCTTGTCCCCCCTCCTATTTAACATATACATGAAACCGCTGGGCGAGATCATTCGGAGGCACGGGATAAAGTATCACCAATATGCGGACGATACTCAACTGTATCTGTCCGCCCCGTGCCAACTCAATGAAGCGGTGGACGTGATGGAACAGGGTCTGGAAGCTGTTAAAGACTGGATGAGAGCAAACAAACTGGTGCTCAACCCAGACAAGACCGAGTGGCTGTTGTGTTTTCCTCCCAATAATTTGACCACCGTACCATCAATCAGGCTGGGGGGACAAAATTTATACCCCTCAGATAGGGTCCGCAACTTGGGAGTCCTCCTGGATCCACAGCTGAGTTTTGATCACCATCTATCGGCTGTGACCAGGGGGGCATTTGCCCAGGTTCGCCTGGTGCGCCAGTTGCGGCCCTACCTGAATCGGGAGGCTCTCACGACAGTCACTCGAGCCCTTGTGATCTCTAAGCTGGAATACTGCAACGTGCTCTACATGGGGCTGCCCTTGAAGAGCACCCGGAGACTTCAGCTAGTACAGAACGCGGCCGCGCGAGTGATTGTGGGCCCACCTCGGTTCGCCCACATAACACCTATCCTCCGCGAGCTGCGCTGGCTGCCTGTGGATCTCCGGGTGCAATTCAAGGTCTTACTTACCACCCATAAAGCGCTCCATGGTAGTGGATCTGACTATTTGAGAGACCGCCTTCTGCCAATAACCTCCCTGCGTCCCATCAGATCGCATAGAGCGGGCCTCCTCCGTATTCCATCCGCCAGTCAGTGCCGACTGGCGACTACCCGGAGGAGAGCCTTCTCAGTTGCTGCTCCGACGCTATGGAACAATCTCCCCGTGGAGATTCGTACCCTGACCACAGTCCAGGCCTTCCGTACAGCCCTCAAGATCTGGCTAGCCCGTCAGGCCTGGGGATAAACTCTTCCGCCCCTCCCGAATGCTGAGAGAATGTTGTGTTTTTAGTACTTTTCAGTTATTGCACATTTCTTTTTATGTTTTGTCTTCACTCCCCTTCCTTGTTATTGTAAGCCACCCTGAGTCCCCTCAGGGAAAAGGGTGGCCTATAAATGCTATTAAAATCTAAAAATCTAAAATCTAATATAATGATGCAGAAAAGGGCCCTCTTTTTGGGAAACAATTTTCACGCACTCGGATGCTTTCAGAAGCAAGACTTTCTCGATGATCTCATCTGGTAATTCCCCTCTTATTCCAGGAATATTTTCCTCTTGGCACATAATACTAGGTAGTCCTTGACTTACAACAGTTCATTTAATGTCTGTTTGAAGTTACAACATCACTGAAAAAAGTGAGTTATGACCGTTTTTCACACTTACAACCATGGTCATGTGATCAAAATTCAGATGCTTGGTAAACTGACTCATACTTATGACGGACCCAATGTCCTGGTGTCATGTGATCCCTTTTGGTGACTTTCTGACAATAACTGTGGCAACAAAAGTCATAAAATGGGGCAAAAGTCACTTAACAAATGTCCTGCTTAGCAACAGAAATGTTGGGCTCAATTTGTTTGTCGTAAGTCAAGGACTACTTGTATTTTGGGATAGGTTACCTTATTTTGCCCCCCTCCCTTCCTATCATCCATCCGTCATCCTTCATCTCTCTGTCTCTCTTTCTATCATCTACCTACCTAGCTACCTACCAACCAACCTATCCACCCACCCACCCATCCATCCATCCATCCATCCATCCATCCAACCATCCACCCACCCACCCACCCACCCATCCATCCATCCATCCATCCATCCATCCATCCATCCATCTATCTATCTATCTATCTATCTATCTATCTATCTATCTATCTATCTATCTATCTATCTACTGTGTTTCCCCGAAAATGAGACAGGGTCTTATTTTCTTTTGACCCCTGAAATAAGCTCTTGGCCTTATTTTGGGGGAGGTCTTATTATTTTTGAGGTGCAGGAGCAGTGAGCATGGTCACCTCATGGCTGCTGCTGTGTTGCAATATTTTGACGGGAGGTCTTATTTTAGAGCATGCACTCAAAAGCTTGATTGGGCTTATTATCCAGGGAGGTCTTATTTTCAGGGAAACAGGGTATCTATCTATCTCTAGCTACCTACATATCTATCTATTAACCTACTTACCTACCAGATGAACAATCTTTTTGAATACTGCAATTAATATAGATGTTGCTTTCCTTGTCATGGAAGCCCTATTTCATGAGAAGACAGTGTGGGAACCAATTTACATTTACTTGGGATGTCTCCATGGCAGAAACTGCTGGCTCTTCTAAACTGTCATAACACCATTGTGTCTAATCATCACTGACTGCAACATGTTAACCACCCCCTTTTGAGGAGCACAAGCAGAATCTCACGGTACACATTTCTGCTCATCAATAAACTTACATGCATATAAAATGTGTGGAGACTTGAAAATGCTCCAGTTGTTTGTTTTTTGTTTACAGGGGAATGAATAGGATCTCCTGAATCTGCTTTTGCATTTATACTGTTAGGGAGAAAACAACATGGAAAAAGTTCCCTTCTTAAATTTTCCTTTGGGATAGAATGGAAACTGAAAAAACTAAGGAAGTTAATAATTATGCAGTAAAAGAGAGGACTTACACAAACACACAAACAAACAAGCAACACAGAGTAACTAGTCCATACCTAAATAAACACAACAGCATTACACTCTGTCTTCTCTATTCTTTGAAATAATTCTAAAGATAGGACTCTGAGTACTAAGGCAGCTGCTTCAAATGAATCAGGCAACCAACTGTGGCTGCCAAAAATGGGTAGGGTGAATGGATGAATATTTAAAATCATAGAAGGTTTGGAAGGGGTTTGAAGATGATCTAATCCAACCTCTTGCCAATGCAGAAATCCCCAGCTACAACATTTTGATAAATACCTATCCAATCTTTGTTCAAATACTTCTACCTTTGAAGCAATTTGCTGTGTTGTTTAATAGTTCTTATCATTAGGAAATTGTTCTTGATGTTTACGTAATTTATACCCATAGCTTCTTCTCATGTCAATTCTATCTCATCATCTAGAACCCTTTGAATACTTTTGAAGATGACTTTCATGTTTGCCCACAATGTTAATACAGACTGAATGTATCTTTTATCTCCAATCATTCCTCACTTTGTTTTCTTACTACATCCTTTATCAGTTTGGTTGCTCTTCTGTAGATATCCTCCACTTTGTCCCTATCCTTAATAAAATATGACATCCAGAACTGGATGCAGAATTCTAAATATCGTCAGATCATTTGGCCCATATCTTCAAACACAGGGCTAATTTAGACTTTTCAAATTACAACAGAGATGAGTTTTCATACCCAAAGGGATTTGATTAAGATAAGCAGTCATTAATATTTGCAAAATCAATTTCTCTCTCTCTCTCTCTCTCTCTCTCGCTCTCATCTATCTATCTATCTATCTATCTATCTATCTATCTATCATCTATCTATCTATCTATCTATCTATCTATCTATCTATCTATCATCAAACTATCTACAGTATATCTAGCTAGCTAACCAGCTACAGATGTTTCACTTTAATACTTATGATCAATGGTAGGATTCAGCCATTTCGCACTGGTTCAGGAGAATCAGTTGTTAAATTACCCCCCCCCCCCACACACACACACACTATCAAAGTCAATCCTGGGTGGTGTGCTGTGCTGCAATGGAGAAACAGGTAAGGGAATGGTCAGCATGAGGAAAGGAGGTCACTTTCTCACTTTCTTCTCCCTGCTCCTTCCCCCCACTTGTGCTGGCCGCTCCATTTCCCATTTCTCCATTGCAGCTAAGTGCCCAGGATCCACTTTGATAGCAGAGAGAGGGGTTATTTAACAACCGGTTCACCCAGGGTCAGGTTGACCATTGCAGGAGGCTCATCTCACATGTGTGGCAGAGCCAGAGGACGGGGACAGGCCACGCCTCCCACGACAGCCAACCTGACTCTGGGCGAACCAGTTGTTAAGCTATTTGAATACCACCACTGCTTATGATACTCAAAGCAATATATATATATATGATTGCAAACAGATTTTGCCAGCTATTTTAACATCTGCTTCCAGATTGGGAAAGTCTGCACTAGGTTATTATCTTTAGAAAGCATCTTGGTGACTGGTATTAGTAGATTATCCTGCATCTGAGATATTTTGGCATGTTGCAGGTTACACAATTCCACCCTGACTTTTCAGTCTTCACTTCACTTGGTGACGTCAAAGGCTATGTAAAGAAGTTGTTGCTTTGGAGTGACCCCAGATCACAGTCAAGGGAAACCTAAAAACACCAGGGAAGCAGAATATTTGAGATAAGGATGACTAAGGCAACAAGATGTGAACAAATACATCTATATTAGCCTAAGGTGATGTATTTATTGTGAAATGAACATATCTAAGGCCTATTGCTACCTTGACTGAACTACTAAAGCTAGAAGCTAATCAAGTATGATGAATAAGTCAGAAAAGTCAAGCTGAAAATTTAGATGAATCTTTGCTATTCAATTTATGACATGGAAATGCAGAATTCAGCTGAACTTCAAGTGCTTGTGTAACGGTCAAGCTGAAGACAGCAATGACCATACAAGCTTTTCAACTTCATAATGCAGAATGGGCAGTGGTAGGTTTTTTTAAAAAAAACATGGGATCAGATTATTTCAGTAAGTAGCGTGTCCACAGAATTCATCTAATTCTATGCTTTCATGCCAAAATGTGTAGTTCCTGGTTACTATTATAATTACTTATGCAATCATTGGCAGCATTGCACTCAATAGGATTGCCAATCTTGTTAAGAGTTACAGTGTCCATCAAACATATTATTTCATCCCACCTATTTGATGTTCAAGGGAACAAAGACCTCAGATATGTGGTTGAGGCCTATTAAGTAGAAAAGCTTATGCACTTTGCTCAAATTAAGTGGATGCAACGGTTGCATACATCTAAGCATTTATGTAGTATCATTTTTGATATTTCAACATTGCATTTGACACATAAGATTCAAAGGCAACATACAAAACATTCTACATTAATAAAAAAAACAAAAAAATTAATGATCTGTCATTACACATAGTTCATGTTAAATTTTAGTTACAAAGGCAGACTGAGATGTCATGTAAATTAAGATGCCTGGGTTAAACCATGCCTTGATCTGTGTCAAGCTGCCTGTAGATTAGAAGCTAGGAATATCAATTTAAGAAGGCAAGGACCTCCTTAAAGCCATAAAAAGAATTGAAGAAGCAACAGCCACTACCGAACTCAACAGCTTCTGCATATATTTATTTAATCTGTGCCTGCCTTTTTCCATCATAAAAGTCAAGATTGCCTAAGAGATAGGATTTCATGGCTATTTCCAAATCCATAGGTTCAGGAAAGGGAATATACCGTATGATTTCTTTCATGTTTTAAGACAATCTAAAAAGGGATTTTTTTCCCAGTAACAAAACCATATTTTTCTCTTGCACAGAAGCAGAATTTATTGAGTCATTTGTGGGAGGCGGGGGTAGAAGAGACCTGGCTTCTCATATATCACATCTTTCCAACAGCCAGTCTCCCCACTCTGTGTGTACATATGTGTGAAGTCATATCACATGAAAAGACATGCCCAGAAATCTGGAAGCTTCAAAATTTCCACTACTCTGGAGCTAAGCATTGAATCTCTCCCTATTTTGACTCATCAAAATGTTTTGTAAAGTACAATATTTGGAAGACGCATGGTTACCTTGGGCTGTTTGAATTCCCTACCTTCTCCCTTGGAATGTCTCCTGTTGATAGAGACAGCCTTGAATATAATATTTTCTTTAATCCCTATACAGGGGCCAAAAGTCATTGCTTATCCTCCCACATAGATCCTACAGGCTTCTGCCTTCTCCCCACCTCTAAGCTGCTTATTAAATAAGTCACTCCTACATTTTCTGATAAATAAAGTACCTTCTCATTTCTGAATCTCTCATTGGCCTTAAATAAAACATATTTAAATAGAGGTTTTGGAATTTATATTTTATAGCCTGGGGAATATTGCAATAGCAATGTCACTGGATCAAACAAACAAAAAACAAAACAAAGAGTACAACATGAGTGTTACTTCAGTTCTTAGAGTTGTAGAGATATGGACTGCAAAAAAACAGATGACCATTATTTAGCAGAATATTTGTTCATTCATTTCACATCCTCTATATTTCACATGGATTTATTTAACCATTATTAGGATTTTTGTAGTTGATACTGGCAATCCAAACAAATATTTGCAACAGTAAAGGTCAGTCAGGTCACAGAACTAATTAGCAGTTGTAAATACATGTTACCTAACAGCTAAGTGGCATCAAAGAAGTTTACTTTTTAGTCCACATTTCTTGTTAATAATAAGGTATGGCTTGTTCAGTCTTCATTCTCTAAAAAGCAACTTTGATTTAATAAATAATTCTTTGAAAACTTTCATTGTTTGACAGTATGCTTTGCTGCTGCAATGCTGTTCAGCTTATCTAAAATTTAGCCAAAGTTTATAAAGCTTTTTCATCTTGTTTGATTCACATTGCTTTAGTCACTTATTTCTCCAAGCATACAGCTTTACATGTTTAGACTACTTAGGCTATGGTAACATACTACTATCAGTGAGCATATGACTAAGAGGTGGCTGAGGAAAGATTACTCATAGTAAAGAGAAGGCAAATTGCTCAATGTGTGTATTATGTGCCCATTTTAAAGACAACTGAGTTACCTGAAAGAGGAATCACTAACTCAGTAGTAATCAACTGTAGCTTTATATTTAATCACTTGGTTAATTTTTATCTCTCTTGGACTCAAAGATAGCGAAGGTGGACTAGTCTTGGGTTGAATGAAAGTATTCTAAAAATCTCCCAATCATAGAACTGGATTTAAAAAGCCATTTAGGCATCTGAGTTGGAAGCTTTTTTTACTGTAAGAATCTGAATTTAAGCATCCCCAGCAGTGGTTATAGCATTAGGCTAGAAACTGTGAGGCTAAGAGTTCTAGTCCTGCCTTAGGCACAAAGCCAACTGGGTGATCTTGGGCCAGACACTTTCTCTCAGCCCTAGGAAGGAGGCAATGGCAAACCATTTTGGCAAAATCTTGCCAAGAAAATTGTAGGGACTTGTCCAAGCAGTCTTTGACTATTGGACCCAAATGAATGGAAGAAAATAAAAGCCAGTGAGTTCCCTTGCTCTGCTTGAACATATCCAATTAAGAGAAGCCCAGCTAGTTCATTGTCAAAACTGCTGCATTAGAAACTGCTCCGTTAGGAAGAAGTTTCTAACATCCATTCAAAAGGAATCCTAACACACTTTATCATTCCTTCAATACATTGTTTTTTCCCCTGCTTTGCCAAATTTTATCAATGTTATCAATTTGTTTCATTTTGTTTTTGGTTTCAGCAGGTGGCAGCACTTGGCTGATCTTGTCTAGTTTCAGACAAGGGCTTCCAGTGCCCTTTTTTCTTCTCCAAGTGACTGGTGCAATATTCCATGCCCACCTATTTTCCTTGGGAAATAGAATCTGCTGAAGTGATGAAGGGGTATGATTCATGATTCTGGTCTTTCTATTCAGTTTTTTTCGGAATTTTTAGTTCTGCTTGAGTCCAATCCATTATTCCAATTGGCAATTCCAATCTAATGACTGGAATGGCCCATGTGTTATTCGTCTTTATGGTATTTCTGCCATTGGGTTTGGACTTTAAGTCTTCTTCACTCTCATGATGTATTCACTTCTAACTTCTTCTTGATTTCAGGTTGCTTGATGTTCTCAGTTTAAAGGATAACAAGTAGCTTTAGTGATCTTCTTCATCCAGACCCTGGGAATTGGATTTCTGGAAGGAAGCAGATAGGAGAGAAGATTGAAATCCCCATCAGTTCTGTTTAAGCAATGATGTACTTTGGAAAATCAGATGGGCACTTACAGACTTGCATACCAATTGACTTCACTGAGGTTGGGCAAAGGAGCAAGTGCCTCCCTACATTAGCTTTATTGTACTAGCAGCTATATCTAGAATGCAAAGCAGAGACTAGTTGAAGAGAAGAGAATTGTTTTTATAGCATTTCCACCCTATAACTATTTCCACTCCCTAATTCCTCAGAAAGCAGTGGGAACCATATTTGCATTTCTATTTACTTCCACCATGACTCTGTCATTATTCTCTGTCCATCACCAACTCCTAGTCTAATGTACTTCCAGGGATTGTGAAGAAAACTGAGGAGGAACCCACGCATACCCAAATTCAGTTTTAAAAGTCTGTTGTTTTAGAAATGTTGCAGGAATTTTTTTTTGTCAAAGGACAGCAATTTGCCCATATACAGTACCATACCCTCATTTGTATATTGTACAATTTCTTTATCAAAGTTTCTTTTAAAAAATATTTAGTCAAGTAGGCTAATCTATAGAACGAAACTATTTCTTTACAATTTGCTTTGAAAGCAAGAAAGTAGTGGATTTTTTCCCTGATACTTTTATCCAGCAAGTTTTAAGAGCCGAGGTGGTGCAGTGATTAGAGTGCAGCACTGCAGGCTACTTCAGCTGACTGATAGCTGCAGTCTGGCAGTTCAAATCTCACCAGGCTCAAGGTTGACTCAGACTTCCATCCTTCTGAGGTGGGTAAAATAAGGGCCTAAATTGTTGGGGGCGATATGCTGACTCTGTAAACCGCTTAGAGAGGGCTGAAAGCCCTATGAAGCGGTATATAAGTCTAACTGCTATTGCTATTGCTATTTAGCATGTAGATGGGTAGTGTTACAACTAAGGGATGGAATAATGGATGTATAATAGAAAGAGCTATTCAACAAGTGCCTTAAAGCAACTAGTAGTTGATAAAATGAATATCATAAATAAAAGCAATATTTCATGGACAGAAGGAAAACTGGAGAAAGCAAACTAACGTATCAAAATAGGATCACCCCTTGCCTAGGCCCTATGCTTGAGAAAAGACACAGATCTTTAATGTCATATAAAAAGCCAGCAAAGGGAGACTTCCTGGGAGGAGCTTGCTGATGGTGGCAGCTTAAAATTAGCTGCCCCCGAATTCCTGGTCATGTATCTGTTTAGATGATCATCCATCTGACGTCTTAACAGGTTTCTTATCCTTCAGGCAAGAAGCGAAGAAGATATAGTTTTGCTGGCAAATGCCCTTCAATTTTTGCAGCTTCTGTGCCTGCAGAGAGAGGGGGGGCAGCCCAAAGCAGAACGGCGTCCATGCTGGGAACTTCAAACTGCCTTGTGCAGTACAAAGTAAGACCTCTCCCACTCAGTTCACAGCTTTGATTTATTTGATTTTAATACGAGCTGAATCCGTTTACGTAGACATTAATTGTTTACCAAGATCCTAGCTTCTTTTTTTTACAAGATCTTCCTCTGAAAATCTATTTACTTAGAGGCTTTTAAAATGGCTCCGAGCCGGCTGGATTCTCCGGTAACATTGATTATCTTCTTAATCTCCTTGTTAAATGCTACAGAACTCTAAAACTTCAAAGGAGTGTCTTATCACCTGTTTCACAATCGGCCAGCAGAAACTTTTTAATTAGTTTCATTTTTACAAGACTTCCTTTCTCTCATTAATCTTGCTTATCTGGAATTTAAATGGTGATGAATCTGCTGAACTGTCTTGTTACAATGCTTATTTTCTGAAAGTTTTGCCAAGCCTCAAATTTCAAAGTAAAGGGAGAAATTCAGCATCTTTACTTATAGCTGCACAGTCAGGCAGCAGAGTTTTATTAATTGCTGGAAGATAAAATTTGGAATGGCCTCAAAACCAAATCCTAATTTGAAACCATCGCCCTCTATTCCCAGGGGCACATCCCCAGTGCCTGGCACAAGGTTGCAGCCTCCGCTCCCTACGCCCCCTGCTGGAGATTTGTTAACGAAAGAATTTTTCTTGAGTGAATTAAGTGTGGCTCTTAACGCACAGACAATTAAAATGGAAGATAAACTTAGAGATCTTAAAGAGGAGATAAAACAGGAGATAAAACAGGAGGGAAAAGAGGAAATAAAAGAAATAAAAGGGGAAATAAAAGGACTTAAACAGGAGTTGTATGAGAAAATCGACGCCAGGGTTGTTAAAATTAAAGATGAAATGCTGGGACTTGTAACTGTATTGACAGAACATGTTTCCGGAATTGAAGATAGGCTAGAGGATCTTAATGAGGCTAATACCAACTTGACATTGAAAACAGAGGTGGTGGAACAAAAAGTGGAAAATGCTGAAAAAGAAATTATTATGATACAGTATAGACAAATGGAGCTGGCATTAAGAGTAAGGGGGCTGCATGAGGAGAACCTGAAACAGATCCTATCAGAAGCCTTTGACCGCCTGGTGGGAAGACCAGGGACTAACCTCGACTGGCAGATCGACAAAGTTTATCGCGTTAACTCCTGGGAGGCAAAGCAGAAACAGCTTCGTCGAGACATCGTTATATACTTCACTACAAGAGAGCTTAGAAATATGGTACTACAAGAGTCTTATAACACTAAGCTCCAAATTGGCGGTCAAGACCTGATTGTTTTGAAAGAGATACCACCTCAAATGTTAAGAGCCAGGAGAGACTGCGCTTTTTTCAGTGACGTGCGGTGAGGGATACCGTTGGGGAGGCAAGAGCGCGGCAGCGGTGAGAAGCAACGTCCCCGCCGCTGTGTCCGACAGGCGTCTCTCGTTTATGATGGACATAAACGCAAGACGCCTGTCGGACATAGCGGCGGGGGTGTTGCTTCTCGCCGCTGCCGTGCTCTGCCACCTTGCCCCCCTCCTCCTCCATCCCCGCTGACATTCTTGGGAGCAGGTCGGGTGGCTGGCTGGCTGGGAGGAGAAGAGCGGTGAGTCTTTGTGCCGGCTGGCCGGCCAGGCAGGGAGCAGGTTGGGTGGGGGTGGCTGGCTGGCTGGCTGGGAGGAGAAGAGCGGTGAGTCTTTGTGCCGGCCGGCCGGCCAAGCAGGGAGCAGGTCGGGTGGGGGTGAGTGGCTGGCTGGCTGGCTGGGAGAAGAGCGGTGAGTCCCTCCCCAGCCAGCCACAAGGGCTCACCGCTCTTCTTCTCCTCCTCCTCCTTGTCCTCCCCACTCGGTGCTGGGCTGGCTGCAGAAGAAATGGCGGCTGGTGAAAGAAAAACCTCTCCAGAATCACCCTTGCACTTGCGCAGTCACTCAATTGCAAGACGTGATTCGCTGCTCCCAGATCAGGAGGCAGGAGAATCAGTGCCTCTTTTGCATATTAAATATTTTGCTTTTTAACTCCGCCTTAACTTTTAAAAGGCGAAAAATTCCTTAAGCAAAAGAAGCCCCGAGTTCTCTGGCCTCCTCCTAGTTAACACTGAGAGCAGACACCAAGCCACTGTGACTTGAAATCTGGTAGCAACTATCCTGGCTTTAATTCATTAAAAAAAATATTTAAAACTCTTTCCTTTCTCTCAGGAGACTGGGGAGGCTCCGCCTCCCTTGCCTCTAGTGACTGCACATCCCTGGCTTTTTTAGTCGAAGAACTCAGAAACCGTCAGATACAGTATAGATGGGACGCACCATTTGGCATTATATTTACATTTGATAGGCAAAGATATTGCCTCAACTCTGTATGGAAAGCCCAAGATTTTTATCATAATATTTTGAAGGCTGGATATCCTGCATCATCTGGACCTGGAGAAAGACCACAAGAAGGACAGGACAGACAGCAAACTACACAACTATCAGATAAGATGGAGCATCTCTCTCTTCTAGAAGCGCAAGGTGTTATGGAACAAAGACCTAGCCGTATGATTACTAGACAAATGGAGAAACAAGCTAAAAAGCAACAGCATCAACAATCACCGGCCGTCGATCAAGGAGCTACAATAACAAGTCTGGAAGCAGTGGGAGGAGCTAGTCCTAAGGTTAAACAGGCCATGCAGGAAGCTCTAAAAATGCTTCAGCCAACCAAAGATGACAACTAAGATCTTAACGTGGAATGTCAATGGATTGAATTCCCCACAGAAGAGAAAGAAAATACTTCACTATCTCAAACAGTTTAAGAATGACATAATTTGTTTGCAAGAAACTCATATCAAATCAACTGATCAAAAATATCTAACTCAAAACTTGGTCAACATTTTGTAGCTTCTGCTATGGAAAAGAAGAATGGTATAGTTGTATACTTAAGAAAAGACATGAAAGCTGAATTAATTGAAGCAGATCCCTTCGGAAGATATATCGCTTTAGACCTAATCCTAGAAGGGAAAAAGACATTACTTTTGGGAATTTATGCTCCTAATCAACAACAAATTGGATTCTATAGAAATCTTCATGCCAAATTAGTACAGTGGGACTATAGGTCCTGTATACTATTGGGTGATTGGAATGGTGTGATAGACACTAAGAGAGATAAGAAGACTTCTCGCCCAAATACTAAGATGCGAGCAAAGCTACCCAAACCTTTTTTTGACATGATGGACGACTTTGAATTGAGAGATATTTGGCGAGAAAGAAATGCAGAGGAATATGATTTCACTTTCTTCTCTGATAGACATCAATCCCTTTCAAGGATTGATTTTATACTAATCACTAATGATTTGCTTTCTAGGGTCAAGAAGACAAAGATTGCGGCTAGGGTCCTTTCGGACCATAACCCAGTTTGGATGGAGTTGGGAAGGGTAGTGCAGGCAAGAAGGTCTTGGAGATTGAATGAAAACTTATTTAGATATGAAAAGTATATTAATGATTGTAAAAAATTGTTATCTGAATATTTCATTTTGAATATGAATAAGGGTACATCTATGGAATTTGTATGGGATGCAAGCAAAGCATATATGAGAGGAGTGCTGATGAATATAAATAAAACACATAGATATAAACAAGGGTTAAAACTAACAGAATTGGAAGAGGAAATTAAGAGAAAAGAGTTGGAGTTAACAATGAATCCAGGCGATACAAAGGTTAAGGAAGCTATCACCATATTAAAATCTCAATTTGACATGTTGATCTCTGACCAGGTAGCCACTAATTTATTATATGCAAAACACAATACCTTTTGTAACGCAAACAAACCTGGCAGATGGTTAGCTTATCAGATTAGGAAAAAAAGGAAAACTCGAAATATATCTAAACTGATTTACAGAGGGAAGGAGGTGTTTCAACAGGAAGAGATTCAAAAGGTATTTCGGGAATTTTTTACAGAATTGTATAAAGGGGATAAAATTAATGGTCTAGATATAGACAAATATTTAGATAAAGAGAAAATACCTTCAGTTAGAGAAGAGCACAGGCAAAAATTGAATCAACCAATAACCTCGGGGGAAATTTTGCAGGTAATTAAGCAATTAAAGTTAGGGAAAGCACCAGGTACAGACGGTTTGACAGCGGTTTACTATAAAAATTTACAGTTAGAAATGGTAGAACCTCTTAGAGAATTATTTAATAAGATTCAAATGGAAGGTAAAGTGCCTCCATCTTGGAAGACAGCGTTTATATCTTTGATACCCAAAGAAGATCAAGATACTACCCAACCAAAAAATTATAGACCTATCTCACTACTTAATGTAGATTATAAAATCTTTACTAAAATACTAGCAAATAGGTTAATGCTGGTTATTCAACAATTGATACACACTGACCAAACAGGTTTTATACAGGGGAGACAGATGAAAAGTAATGTCAGATTAATTATTAATGCATTAGAATATTTGGGAAAGAACAACCAGATCCCTGCTGCGTTTATATTCTTGGATGCTGAGAAGGCCTTTGATCGAGTTAATTGGCAATTTCTGTTGAAGATATTGCAAAAAATGCAGATAGGAGATAATTTTTTACAGTCAATTAAAGCAATATACCAACAGCAAACAGCACAAATTATAGTCAATGGAAGCTTAACAGACTCTTTTCAATTTGGAAAAGGTACAAGACAGGGCTGTCCTTTGTCCCCACTATTGTTTATTATAACTTTGGAAGTATTGTTGAATAAAATACGGGGCTTGGATGGTCTAAAAGGGATCAAGATTAGGCAGCAAGAATACAGAGTGCGTGCTTTTGCGGATGATTTGGTCATAATATTGGAACAACCGCAGGAATCCAGTAGGGTTTTAATGAATACGATTCATCAATATGGTCAAGTATCTGGTTTTAAAATAAACTTAGGAAAAACCAAAATATTAGCTATAAATATGAATACTAAACAAAAGGAAGAACTAGGAGGGACGCTAGGATGTGAGGTGGTCAAAAAAGTCAAATATCTTGGAGTCAATATCTTAACCTCAAACAGGAAATTATATAAGCATAATTATGAACCACTTTGGCATAGTATATAGATAGAGATAAAAAAATGGGAGAAATTGCACTTATCTTTGCTGGGTAGGATAGCGGCAGTGAAAATGAACATTTTACCAAAATTTTTATTTCTCTTCCAAATGTTACCTATACTTAAAAAAGATGCGAATCTTTTAGAATGGCATCAACAAATTTGTATGGGCAGGAAAGAAGCCAAGGGTAAAGATGAAAATAATGCAAGATGTACGGGAGAGAGGAGGCTTGAAATTACCTAACCTAAAATTATATTACGATGCAGTGGCGCTATCTGTAATTAGTGATTGGACTCATTTAACTAATGATAGAATACTGAATATCGAGGGACATGATCTGGTATATAGTTGGCATGCTTACCTGCTATTCAACAAAAAACTGGATAAGAAGTTTAAAAGTCACATTTTAAGAAATGCTTTACTGCGGGTCTGGAAAAAATACCAATATAAATTAAATGACAAAATACCCATGTGGGCAATTCCTAGACATACAATTGAAAATATGAACATAGCACAAAAACAGGATAAAACTACCTATAGACAGCTTCTCATTTTGGAAAGGGGGGTACTACAACTAAAATCTTTAGAGGTATTAAAAGAGGAGAAGGTAGTTCAAACATGGTTCCAGTATGGGCAATTACAGGCCAGGTGGAAAATAGATCAAAAAATTGGTTTTATCCAAGCTGAAGATAACTTGTTTAAACAAATAAGAGATCAAAGCTTAATGCATATAAAGAGGATATATAATGTATTAATACAGATGGATTCGGAAACAGAATTAGTTAAAGATTGTATGATAAAGTGGGCTCAAAATATTGAAGAACCAATAATGTTGGATACATGGGAAAGAATATGGGTAACAAATGTGAAATTCACACAAGGTCAAAATCTGAGAGAAAATTTTTATAAGATGTTCTATAGATGGCATTTAGATCCTAAAAAGCTGGCTTCTATGTATCCGAATATACAGCCTAAATGTTGGAGGTGTGGTTCTCTCGATGCTACATATTATCATATATGGTGGACCTGCCAAAAGGTTAAGGCATTCTGAATAAAAATATGGTGGATTATGCAAAATATCTTTAAAAGAAGGATAAAGTTTACTCCTCAGTTATTCTTACTAGGTATCTGTACTGACTTTACAGTGGTAGAGACTAACTTGATTCTGCACCTAATAACGGCAGCAAGACTGTTGGTGGCGCAATACTGGAAGAAGGAAGACTTGCCTACAACTCAAGAATGGACATTGAAAGTTACAAACTTAGCCGAGATGGCTAAAATATTGGCATATCTTAAAGATCACTCAAATGAGAGATATAAACGAGACTGGAAAAAATGGATTGACTATATACAAAATAAATACGGGACCAAGAAATTCCAGTTAGCCTATGCTTAAGATCAGAAATGATGTAAATTGTTTAAAGTGAGTTCAGCAAGAATGCTTCAATGTAAAATGTCATTAATTTCTTTATTTCTTTTTTTTCAATAGATTTTAGACTGTGTTTGTTAAAAATCCATACCGTGTACGGGTTCTGGGAAGTCGGGGCGGGAGGAGGAGGGGGGTTGGGGGGAGTGTGGAGGGAGGGAGGGGTATACATTAGGCTAGACAAGAATTTGGTGGTAAACTAGAACTATTTTGACACACAAAAAAATTGTACTTCGATGTCTTACTGATTGAGGAATGATGAAATGTTTGTTTTAAAAGAAATAAAACTTTTGAACCGAAAAAAAAAGAAAAAAAGAAAAAAAAGAGAAATAGAAAAAAGAAAAAAAAGAAAAAAAAGCCAGCAAAGGCAGGGTAGGAGGGGGGCTGTTCAAAGAGCATGTGCATCAGGGGTGGGTTCCTGTACCGGCTGGTACTGCTTCGCTTTGCACGTGCTTCCTCTCTGGAAAATAGTAGATGATTACAAAGAGTAGATTATAGAAAGACAGAAATTATGAGGCAGAGGTTCAGATATAAATGCATTTATAACCACTGTTAAGATAAACATAAACCTCTTCTTTATAATCTTTTTTCTTTCCTTCTCTTTTCTTTATCTTATATTCTTTATTCAATTATTTTCCTTATTTCTTCCCTAAAATTTGTATTAGTAATAGTAGTAACTGTGAGATGGATTTTGGAGTCCTAGTGGACAAGCATTTAAATATGAGTCATCAGTGCAGCAGCTGCCAAAAACAGTTCTAGGCTGCATAAACAGAGGGATAGAATCAAGATCACATGAAGTGTTAATACCACTTTATAATGCCTTGGTAAGGCCACACTTGGAATACTGCATCCAGTTTTGGTCGCCACGATGTAGAAAAGATGTGGAGACTCTAGAAAGAGTGCAGAGAAAAGCAACAAAGATGATTAGGGGAGTGGAGACTAAAACATATGAAGAACGGTTGCAGGATCTGGGAATGTCTAGTTTAATGAAAAGAAGGATTAGGGGAGACATGATAGCAATGTTCCAATATCTCAGAGGTTGCCACAAAGAAGAGGGAGTCAAACTATTCTCCAAGGCACCTGAGTGTAGAACAAGAAGCAATGGGTGGAAACTAATCAAAGAGAGAAGCAACTTAGATCTGAGGAGAAATTTCCTGATAGAACAATTAATCAGTGGAACAACTTGCCTCCAGAAGTTGTGAATGCTTCAACACTGGAAGTTTTTAAGAAGATATTGGATAACCAATTGTCTGAAGTGGTGTACGGTTAACTGCCTAAGCAGGGGGTTGGACTAGAAGACCCCCAAGGTCCCTTCCAATTCTGCTATTCTGTTTTCATTACTTGGCCTTGATTAAAATAATGAACCATTTTCCCTACTAATGCCCCTAATTGATTTATCATGTCTGCCACAAATCTGTAAATGTTTATTAAATCAAGTATAATGAAGAACCTCCTTCAAATCATTGCAACAAAGTGATTGGCACATGTAGGAACCTTAAGCATCTCTTAATTCTAGACAACAGATTACTTTCTGCATCTTTTTCTAAGTTAATGCAGTAAAAAAGAATGCAAGAAAGGGAAAAATAAACAATAACCGTCCTCTGAAGAATATTAGATATTATCTCACCCTCCAGCACCATTGCCCTAACAATGGTGCAATTTTAATACTATAAATAATATATGGAAGGCAATGTGTAAAAGCCTAATGTAGCAACAGGATGCTTCACACCTGATTATAGAAGTACTGTAGAAGAAATTAGAAGCAAATGACATCCTATTTACATTATGGCTAAACATAATATTGGGAGCAAATCTGAAATAATTTGAGAAATAGATATCAATTCCTTGCACTGCTCTCCCCCTATTCTATTACTAATAAAGTAATTTAATCAGGACTTTCCGTGACAACAGAAAGTAGACTGATCAACCTCTTTTTTATTCCCATTTATAAAGTGTGTGTGTGTGTGTGTGTGTGTGTGTGTGTGTGAGAGAGAGAGAGAGAGAGAGAGAGAGAGAGAGAGAGAGAGAGAGAGAGAGAGAGAAAGATAGAAAGATAGAAAGAAAGAAAGAAAGACTGATTCTCTTTGTGATTAAAAGTTTCTGCCCTACAATTCTGCTGTGACTATTGCCTTTCTGCATGCTTAAAGGGAATTGACTTTTTGCCCTTCTCCAAAGAAATTAGGGAATTGTTATTGTCTCATTCCTCTCTCTCTCTCTCTCTCTCTCTCTCTCTCTCTCTCTCCCTCCCTCCCTCCCTCCCTCCCTCCCTCCCTCCCTGTCTCCCTCTCTCTCTCCTTCCCTCTCTCCCTGTCTCCCTCTCTCTTAAGACTAGGTTGAATCCAAGAAAGTCAAGTGGACGATGAAAACAGGCCAAGAAAAACCAAATGCCCAGGATACTTGTTCAGAATAATGTACTAAAATATAACACTACTGTGGATTATCAAGGTATCCACAATCCATTTATGATGAGAAGGTGATTCAAGGACACTGGAAGATGGCAAGAAGAAAAGCCAATGGGAGCCTCAACTTCATAATAAATAAATGAAAAATAGGCAACTGTTTATTAGTTGGCAATAGGATCAAGGGTGTCTCCCTAAAATCACGAGTTTAAGAATAGTTGTGCTACTACCTCTCTCAAGACAACTTTTTTCAACTTCCCAGTCTAATCTGGGATCTCATGGTGATCTCTTGTTCAAGCAGCAATTAGATCTATTCCTGCTTAACTTTTCTGAGATCAGCCAAAATGGGTTAGGTCCTGACACCTGCTGGGATAATGAATTTATAAATGTCCCTGATAATAAAACTATCAAGTTCAAGGCATAGATCATGTATTCTTGTATTATTTTTGTGGTTTGTTGCACGATCAGCCAGATGTTCAGACTTGATTTGGCATTTTTATCCACCTATTGAATCCTTCCCAAGGACTGATACAGGCAGATGTTCTTTGATGGTGTTGAAGACACTGTTGCAGGATGTAAGTTGTTACAAGTAGAGCTGCCCTTTGCAATTGACTGATGGTGAATTTGTCAATGCCAGTGGTGTTCAAGTGGTTCTCCAGTAGTTTTGGGATCCAAGGCATCTACAGGTATTACTATTGGTGCTATCTTTGTTTTCTTTTTCTATTTTTATTTCCAAGTCTTTGTAATTTGTTATGTGGTTCTTTCTCATCTATTCTGGCTCCAGGTACTGCAACCTCAACTATCCAGACATTTTTGTCTTCCGTATTGAAAATTATGGGGTGTATTATGGCAGGCACTTGCCTGTTTGAAATGTAAAGTCCCAGCGCATTTTAGCTTCTTCATTTTCAATTACTTTTTCTATTTTATAGTCCGGCCAATTCTTGCTTACAAGCAAATGATATTTCTTGCAAATCTTCAGATATTCTTCCAATACCTTTTTCTCTTCTTCAGGCGTCTGATATTCTTGCAACATTCCATGCCCACCTATTATTTTTATTATCTTTATTATTTTAAAAATTGCATTTTCCATCCAGACTATGGTTAATTGTTTTGATCCGTATCTATTCAGATTGATGGGAAACCCTTTACATAATTGCAATTTTAGCAAGGTGAATAATATCAGTGGTCTGAAATACTGCCTTCCATTCAATTTCAATTTAATTCAGAATAGATCTGGAAAGGACCTTGGAGGTGCTCTAGTCCAACCCCTGCTCAAGGACAAGGCCCTGCATTATTTCAGACAATTGGCTGTCCAGTCTCTTCTTAAAAACCTCCAGTGATGGAGCATCCACAACTTCTGAAGGCAAACTGTTTCACTGGTTAATTGTTCTCACTCTTTAGAAGTTTATCCTTAATTCCAGGCTGCTTCTTTCCTTGATTAGTTTCCATCCATTGTTTCTTGTTCTGCCCTCTGGTGTTTTGGAAAATAAGTCGATTCCCTCTTCTTTGTGGCAGCCCCTCAAATACTGGAATACTGCTATCATCTCACCTCTAGTCCTTCTTTTCTCTAGATTACCCAAACCCAAATCCTGCAACCATTCTTCATATATATATATATATATGTCTTACTAAATCTTTATAAAGTGGTACTAATATTTCACATGATTTTGATTCTATGTCTCTATTTATACAACCAAGAATTGTATTGGCTTTTTTTGTTTGCAGCCACACACTGCTGGCTCATGTTTAAGTGATCATCCACTAAGACTTCAAGGTCCCTCTCAAAGTTATTGTTTTTATTTGGTTTTTATTCATTTAGCATGTTTTTATAATAATTCTACAATAAAGGTAAAATCTCACTCAAGTTGAACCTAACCTTTTTACTGAATTTTACTTTCTGAGATGTATTTTTATTTTTCTGTCTACTTGATGCATGGGTCCATGTCCCCTCTTGCTATTAATCTCTCTGCATATATGTGCACGTACACTTGAGACAAACCTGGTTGGTGCCATTAATCAACAAGCTAAAATCTTTCTCTGTGTGTATATAGGTTTGTGTGTGCTTGTGTGATAAAGAACAATTTATGTAAACAATAAAAGATATAGTGATGGTTTAATACTATTTACATTTATATTAATAAAATAAAGAGTGATAAGCATGTCAATAACTCCCATGTTTACAAAAATGTACACTGAGTTATGATAAATTAATCCTAGGATAAGTCAAAGCCACAGATCTTAAAAAAAAAACCACTCCTCAGATATTTCCACCTGCATTGCTCTTACATTCTTCTGAAACGTCTTTTTTTTTCCCAGAAAAAGAAAAAAGTTAGAAATAGCACTGAGGACATGGAGAGATTTACGATGGATGACATCAGCACACGGACTTCTCATAAAATGTAAATGATTGAGCCATAGCAAGCCCACAATAAATCTTCATCTGAAAGAAGCTTTGGTGAGACCTCATCAAGCTCGCAGAATTATTGCAAAAGTAAGGGTGAGGAAAAGCGAGAGAAAGATTCCTTTAGAATCACATTGGGTACTTATTTTTGAAGGAAAATGTCAACTTGCTTCCCCATCCTATTAAATTCTGCTGTGACTATTGCCTTTCTGCATGCTTAAAGGGAATTGACTTTTTTAAAGGTGGAAACTGGTTTAAAAATGGCATTCTTTAAACAAGCAGATATTACCCTGATAGAAACAGAACAATCCCCTTATTTTTGTTTGCCTATTTTTCATCACTTAAGAGCAGTGATGGCTAACCTTTTTGTCCTTGTGTGCTGAAAGAATGTGCATGTGTGCAACAGTGCACACGCTCATGCCCACACCCATAATACAATACCCTCATGCCACCTCCCCCCTGTGCATGCATGCACGACCCTCCCATGCGCTCCCCTGCTCTCGCACAGGCGCATTTGACTCCCCCCCCCGTGCCACATTTTGGGCCTAACAGGCCTCCCTGAAGCCTCCTAGGACCAAAAATGCAGCACGGGGAGCATGCAGGATGTGAGACCCCCCCCCCGCTCCCTCCCCCCGTGCATGCACATGCTATTACAAGTGTTACGTCAGCCTTGTATGCAGCTTTATTCCTCTCTAGCATTCATCTCCATTGTTCAGTTATGCATTTCCTGCCTCTTTAGGATTTACCTCTATTGCTCCTGTGAGGCACTTTCTGTTCCTGTTGGATGTATATAGCTTAAGGTGACCAGATTTTCAGATTGGTAAAGAGGGACACCATTGACCGGGGGGGGGGGGGGGGGCGCTTGATTAAAAAATTTATATTTTGTCAAAAGGTCACAAAAGACGATTACATGACCCATGACACTGAAACCATCATAAATACGAACCTGTTGCCAAACATCAAAATTTTGATCACGTGACCATGAGGATGCTGCAACAGTCGCTAAGTGTGAAAATGGTCGCTAAGTGTGAAAAATGGTCATCAGTCACTTTTTTCAATGCCATTGTAACTTTGGTCACTAAACCTATTATACCACCTTTCTTGCCACAGTTTTTAAGTGAATAACTGCAGCTGATAAGTTAGTAACATAAGTGAATCTGGTTTCCCCATTTGACTTTGTCAAAAGGTCACAAAAGGTGATTACATGACCCCAGGACACTGAAACCATCAGAAATACGAATCTGTTGCCAAACATCAAAATTCTGATCACGTGACCATGAGGATGCTGCAACGGTAGCTAAGTGTGAAAATGGTCACTAAGTGTGAAAAATGGTCATCAGTCACTTTTTTCAATGCCATTGTAACTTTGGTCACTAAATGAACTGTTTGAAAGTTAAGGCTATCTTGCATTATAATGCCTTATGCTAGCTTACATTTTCAAGAGAGAGAAGCTAAACTCCTTGTTAGAATTGAAATAGAAATGAATAGAGTAGAGTAGAGTAGAATAGAATAGTTTATTAGCCAAATGTGATTGGACACACAAGGAATTTGTCTTTGGTGAATGTGCTCTCAGTGTACATAAAGAAAAATAAAATAGTAGGATAGCGGGATCCTTGCTGCACCAAGCTCAGAAAGCAGCGATCCCACTCTCCCCCACACCTCCTCTTTCTCCCTCTCGTTCTCTTTTTGGGGGGAAGGAGGAAAAAGGACAAAAAGGAGAAAGAGGGAGAAATGGCTGCAGGGAGAGCGATGCCCGAGAGAAGCGGGCAAAAAAAAAAAAAAACCTTCCAACGGCTGAGCCGCTTGGCCCGGGACTGAGCCTCCTCCTCACCGTGCTGCCACCGCCAGAAAGCCATCGCCCTCCCTGTAGAAAAACGGCACGCGTCAGCGCACGAACGCACAGGAGGGGAGGGAGCTTCGCCCCTCGTCAGGCGCTGCGAGTGAGCCGAGCGAGAGAGGGAAACCACTGCCCTCTAAAAGCCACATCGGGAATGACACTTCAGAGAAATAAAAACTTTTTTTTTAACAGCGTCCTTTTTAAAATTGTTTTCTTTCTTTTGGAAAATCAGGACTTTTTGAACACGCTGCGGGACACGGAACAAATTATTAAAAATCGTGACTGTCCCGCCAAAAGCAGAATGTCTGGTCACCTTCATATAGCTATATTCTCAATAGCTTGCGTAGTATTTTAACTACATTTTGATTAAACAGCATGCACTGCAGAGACCCAAAAATCAGCTGTCTGGTGGGAGGCACACGTGTATACGTGGTGGAGCTCAGCGGGGGTGATGGCCCACTGGCCGGCAGAGAGGCCTCTGTATGCCTCCTGTGGTACATGTGCCATTGTTTCACCATCACGGACTTAGAGGAAAGCACTGGAATTTATTCAATGTTGTGAATAGGCCCATAAATGAATTCTCATGATTTTGCTGTACAAATCTCTCAGCTGGCCTTCAGAAGTGTGCTAACTCTGCAGAGTATGGAAAAGTTTAAGTGAGAACATAGATTTTTAAGGTCACCTTCTTGTGCAGTTAGGTCAAGTGATCCTCATAGTAAAAGCTTTTGGGATTTTATTCAGCTGTTTACTTTTTTCAGATATCACCTTTTTTCCCTTTTGGTCCTCCATTTCAAGTTTCATAAAATGCAAGCATTTGCATTGTAATTTAATTTGTAATTTAATAAATTTATATGCCGCCCAATCCCGTAGGACTCCAGGCGGCTTACAAATACAAGAGTAAAATAAAAAATAAAATATAGGGAAAAACGAAAACAGATTTAAAAACAACACACTATACACTCGAACCTATCTGGAGGCTGGACCTCATTCATGGGTCAACAGCCCCAGGCCTGCCAGAACAGCCAGGTTTTAGTGGCTTTTCGGAAGGCCAAGAGAGTGGGAAGGGTCCGGATCTCTGCAGGCAGATCGATCCACAGGGCCGGAGCAGCTACAGAGAAGGCCCTCCCACGTGGGGTTGCCAGCCAGCATTGTCCGGTCAATGGCACCCGGAGTAGGCCCAGCCTGTAAGATCTTATCGGCCGTTGGGAGGTATGGGGCAGGAGGCGGTCTTGCAGATATCCAGGTCCTAGGCCATGTAGGGCATTGGCAGACTTTTTTTTCAACAAGGAAACCTTTTAACAGGTTAGCAAATATTGGCTTGCTACCAAAGATTCATCTCCCCTCCCCTCCATGAAATCATTATTTTCCTCTTTTCTTTACCAACCTTTTATTTCTATTCCCACCTACTACTTTGAGGTTGCCAAGTTATCATCACCTACCATGGATTGCAGCAATTTAATGCATCTCTTATCTTCCCCCCATTATTTCAGCAAAGACGTGTTGACTTCTGAGATACATTATTTTTAAAGCAAGCTTTTTGTGGCTTTTGTCTATAGCAAGTTCATCTATTGTCATGTCAAGCCTTTTCTCTTGCATTCAGAAATATCACAAAGCAAAGGGAGACCTGGAAATGGGAATTAAAAATCTGTATAAGGAAACTTAAGAAGTCTCCCTGCTTGCAAAGGGAAGGGTGGTTAGGGCAGATCAAAGCAAAGGCAAAGTGGGATTGAGATCAATATAATGACTAAAACGACCCTCACTCTGTCAAGGACCTAAGAGTACTCATCTCAAAGTATCTAAGTGCCAGAGCTCACTGTAACAGCATTGCCAAAAAGGAATTAAGAGTTGCCAACCTAATCTTGCAAAGATTCTTCTCCAGTAATATTGTACTGCTAACTAGGACATACAAAAACTTTGTTAGACCAATTCTCGAATACAGCTTGTCTGCCTGGAATCCGCACTGTATATCGGATATTAATACAATTGAGAGAGTCCAGAGGTATTTCACAAGAAGAGTACTCCACTCCTCTACTCACAACAGAATACACTATGCCACCAGGCTTGAAATTTTGGGTTTGGAAAACCTAGAACCACGTCACCTACGGTCTGACCTAACCGCAGTAGACAAAATTATCCACTACAATGTCAGCAACAGAGTGGTCAATGCCTGGAATGCACTACCTGACTTTATTGTTACATCCCCAAACTCCTATAATTTTAACCTAAGACTTTCTACTGTTGACCTCACCCCTTTCCTATGAGATCTGTAAAGGGCGTGCGTAAGTGCACCAGCATACCTACCGTCTCTGTCCTACTGTCTCCATTTATTCATACCCATTCACTCTGTTCATATTTATGGTTATATTTACACCTGTTATCTTTTACATGTTTGACAAGTAAAATAAATAAAATAAAATAAAAAACAAAAACGTAGGCCAAAGGCATCAAGTACCATAATTGATCAGGCCAAAAACAATTACTTTAGAACATGGGTGGTAGGCAGTCTGCAGTTTTGGCCCGATTTCAATAGTGTTCATTTTGGGATTTGATTCCAAAATGGTATTTAGCAAGGTATGGGAACACAGATGGAGCATGTGTCTGAAACTTCCGCTGCATCTTTTTCCAGGATCACATAGCCGCTGCCAAGGGCAGCAAACTTGGTAGGAAATGCAGCTGCTTTAAAAAGTTATAGGCAGATGCTACCTTAATCCCATTGCATGCTCTGAAACACCTGTTCACAATTCTTTTAGAGAATGTTGTGCCTATGACGGTTTGCTGCAGTCAACTTGCCACAGCCAATTTGCTGTGGCCGACTTGCCATGGTCATCTTGCCACAGGCCAACTCATCATGGCCGACTTGCTGCAGGACAAGCATTATGCTAATAGTTAAATAGAATCATTAAAGAAAGCATGCCAAAGGAGGGACAAAATAAAATTTGAATGACAAAAATTACAGTATTTTAAAAATTATTTTAAATAATTAAATTGAATTGTTGAATGGTCCAGCAGCGAATTGTCCCATGGCAAATTGGCCACAGTGAATTGGCTGTGGTGAGTTGACCATTGCAAGTTGGTCATGGTGAGTTGGCTGTGGCAAGTTGTTCCATTCTGGGTCCAGCCTTAGCACAGCTCATTCTTGGGATTGTGTTCTTCACTTAGCAGCCCAGATAGGAAGGTGAACACCATCCCCACTTTTCACTTACCCAAAGAGGTGATCTTAGAATCTCAATGCTGCCTTTGCACTTGATTGCAGGGAACCATACATTTTTCTCTGTTGATAACTATAGCACTTAGCACTTATATACCACTTCACAGTGCTTTACAGCCCTCTCTAAGTGGTTTACAGAGTCAGCGTATTGTCCCCAATTATCTGGGTCCTCATTTTACTGACCTCAAAAGAATGGAAGGCTGAATCAACCTTGAGCTGGTCAAGATCGAACTGCTGGTAGTATTAGCCTGTAATACTGCAGTCTAACCACTGCACCACCATGGCATTTAACTAAGAGTACTCATGCAATGTTATTTTTTTTAATGTCAGCAAAACTGCATAAAATATATAGTGCTAGAATGGTATTTCTAGTCGCCAAAGGTTATCTGATTATTTTAACAAACACACATGGTATCCACACATTACATTCCAGATAATGTCCAAGCTATAAAACAATTGTTATTCATAGTCTGGAGGAAATAAATTCACTGCTTCCCAGTAAAATATTAGGGTGAGTTTTTTCAGTCTGAGTATTAAAGAAAAAGCCACTTACTTTCAGCACAAGACACAAACATCTGGATCAGAGTTGTGTGTGGTAACTAAGTGATTACATTTCTACGACTATTACTAGTGTGTCACGCAAAGACAGCATTGCATGAAAGGTTTATGTATGCTCATCTTAAGTAAAGTATGTGCAGCCTATGGATCAATTCCAGAAGGCTAACGAGGCTAGTCTGATGAGCAAATAGAAATAATATCTTTACTACCTTAAAGATTAAAGGAACCATTATTATGCCATAAACTCACCACCCACTTCATCAGCCCTGCTTTGTTACTGTAAGTATTTGCTGATGGCTTGAGGACAATGCAGAAGCCACAATGTGCTGTTTTCAGCAGAAGAGAAAAGACAGTTGCTTGTCTTCCCTAATGTGAAAATCTGTTGCCTAAGCAAATCTGCTTCATTTAAAAAAAAAATGGAAGTGCAGCTTTTGGCCACAATAGGTTCCATCTGCTTCTCTGAGTCATGTTGTTCTTTTTTATGAAATGATTAAAAAAATCCTTTTATGAATCTTTTGGGGAATGTTCTCAAATGTTTGTGCTTCCAATGATGTTTCATACTTCACTGATTCAAATATAGCTCAGGCAGAGGGAAGTGGGGTGGGTAGCATCAGCTCTGTCCATCTTGTTGGAAGATGGCATCTTTAAATCAAATCCAAAGAGTAAACAATATTTCAACTCTAAGATGGCAAGGGGCTCTCATTTCCTTCCTTCTTATTCTGTGACAAGAAGAACATTCTCTGGTAATATTGTACTGCTAACTGTACTGCATACAAAACCTTTGCCAGACCAATTCTCGAATATAGCTTGTCTGCCTGGAATCCACAGTGTATATCAGATATTAATAGAATTGAGAGATTCTAGAGGTATTTCACAAGAAGAGTACTCCACTCCTCTACTCACAACAGAATACCCTATGCCACCAGGCTTGAAATTTTGGGCTTAGAGAACCTAGAACTACACCACTTATGGTCTGACCTTAGTGTATTACACAAAATTACAACATCCTACCTGTCAATGACTACTTCAGCTTCAACCACAATAATACACAAGCAAACAATAGATACAAACTTAAGGTAAACCGCTCCAAACTCGATTGCAGAAAATACGATTTCAGAAACAGAGTGGTCAATGCCTGGATTGCACTACCCTGACTCTGTTGTAACATCCCCAAACCCCCATAATTTTAACCTAAGACTGTCTACTATTGACCTCACCCCATTCCTAAGAGGTCTGTAAGGGGCATGCATAAGCGCACCAGCGTGCCTACTGTCCTGTCCTACTGTCTCCATTTATTCATACCCATTTATTGTGTTCATATTTATGGTTATATTTATACTTATATTATTTTTACATGTTTGATAAACTAAATAAATAAATAAATAATGATGTCTCCCTAGCAGTGTTGTCCACCTTCCGGAATCAGAATGTTGACACAGAACGTGACTTTCCAAATGCATAGGAATGAATATACTTTCAGTTTCCATTTCCCTTTCTGGTGCTTTTTCCTCTGCCAATTTTAAAGTAACACATCATAGGTTGCAAATCACATTTTAAGTTAAGTAGGTCTTGAGGATTTTTTTGGGGGGTGGGGGCAAGGCATCCACATCCAACCATAACACAATTGAGGAGAATATTTTTAGCTCAGAGTTGAAATGAGGGGTCCTGGGTGCTCTCTGAGCTTGCTTGTTTTCTTGCAGACATTTTATTACCCAAACTAGGTAACATCATCAGTGCTAGTAAGGAGTGGAGTCTGCTGATGTTACATGGTTAGGGTAATGAAATGTCTGCAAGAAAAATAGCAAGCTCAGAGAGCACCAAGGAGCCCTCATAACACAAAGAAAAGATAGAAAACGGTTGAAAGATGTGCTTTCTATATCTTAAAAAAAAACAAATCTGGAAGATCAATGCTTCTAGTATGATGTCAGTTCATATTTCCTAACATTTTGGTACATAACTGGAGTGCTAAAGTGACAAACTCCAGGGAATGCCTTAGAGATAGAAATATTTCAATATCACCAAACTGTGCATTGGAGAGGTGTTATTCAGCAGATTCTGACCAGTTCTGGAGAACTGGTAGTGGAAATTTTGAATAGTTTGGCGAACCCATAAATACCACCTCTGATGTCTCCGCTCCATCTATTCTCTGCCGCCCGAGTCCCAGCTGAAAATGGGGATTTTGCAGTAACTTTCCCCTGGTGTGGGGAGGGAATGGAGATTTTATACTATCCTTCCCCTGACACGCCCACCAAGCCATGCCCACAGAACTAGTAGTAAAAAAAATTGAATCCCACCACTGATGCATTGTTGTTATAGGAACATTCATCCAGGAAATGGAGAATTCTGAGAATTTACCTCAGAATCTACAGTACCACACCACTTTGAAGTGAAATTGGCCTGCATAGAAATTGCTTATAAAGTCGTTAAGCTGTTAAGGGGTGGCACAACTTTGAGGGAAATACTTCAGCTGTACAGAGCAATGGATGTGGATGGCTTGGACCTTGATATCAGCACACTTGAAAACATCAGAAATTCTCAAGGACAGGTGGGTTCTTTTTCTTGCTAGGAGCCAGGGAAACATGTTCCAGCATGGAATTCAACTGAGGAGCTTACAATTTATTTTCCTTGCGTAGCTTATGATAAACAGCAGCCCTTGGAAAACAGCCCTTCCTCTGTGGGAAATACCTCTTGAATCTTGATTGTGCAAACAAATTCTTTCTGGGGATCAAGTTCTTTATCAGTGACACATGACTTTCTTAATGCACATTACGGATAGTTAATATTATTGTGAACTCAGCCCAAGGTCATAGATCCTACAAAGACTGCTCAGTGTCCTGCCCATCTGTGTAGATTATATCACATATCAGAATTCATCCCTTGGAAAAGTACTTTGTTTCTCCCCACCCCCACCCCTCTCTATGCTAAGGCATCTTCCTTAGTCTCAGTACCTACCATAACTATTCAAAAAGCTGCCAGTGAAAAATCTTGCATACTTTCTCATCATTCCTGCTTGGGTTTGGCCAAGAATTCACGCTGATTTTGCAACTATTTAAATTTTCTGTTTGCTACTTAAAAGAGATATTTGAATTATTTGTTTCTTGTGGTGAGAAATAAATGGAACTTGGTCAGCCATTAAGTTGCTAGGAGCTCTGCCTCCACATCTGGCAGCCAGAATAAACAAGCATAACCTCAGTCTCTGGGTAAATTTGTGACTGACAATCCCTCAGAAATGTGAATCCTTTCTTATACTAAATTAGATTGGAGCAACCAAGAAAAAAATAATCCAAAACCATCACTCTGTATTCAGAGTCACCAGGTTTAGGTTTTCTGCTCTGTGATGCTGAATTTCATATTGGATATCAATGTCACTTCCCATAATAATGTTGAACAGGCCTCTTCTCTTCAATCTTTATCTTGGATCGGAATAAGGCTTAGTGTCAATTGGATGAAAACATTGCCAGATTATTAGTTTATGGTTGATATATGTTCTTTTTCAAAAAGCATTTCATCAAGAGGACTGTGTACCACTTAGAAAGCAGCTCTCATCCAAACTAGCAATAGCACTTAGACTTATATACTGCATCACAGTGCTTTATAGCCCTGTCTAAGCAATTTAAAGAGTCAGCATATTGCCCCCTACAATCTCGGTCCTCATTTTACCCACCTCAGAAGGATGAAAGACTGAGTCAACCTTGAGCTGGTGAGAATCGAAGTGCCAAACTGCTGGCAGCCAGCAGTCAGCAGAAGTAGCCTGCAATACTGCATTCTAACCACTGAGCCACCATGGCTGTATGTTTGAGAGCAAAATCAATTTATTTCTAGCTCAACCCTAATAGAATTGAAGCTGTAATAAAACTAGTATTTCCCTTGAAATGTTGCAGTTTATTGGAGGTCCCTGTCAAAGACCCAGTTTTTCTTACCTATTAGACCATTCCTTTACACAAAGGACGTGGCCAGGCTTGTACCTGGACAGAAACTTCTCAAATCCACATCTTAGGTTGATTTTCCTATGACTCAGCTTTGTGCGAGACACACATTATAGAAATCGCTTAAAAATTACCCGATCAACCCATTTAAGACACTGATCCTCAATCTAAATTCCCCATTTCTCATTCCCCTTAAAAAAAACATATTTAGTGAACTCACCTTCAAGAGGCTGGTGAAATAAAAATCACACTTGGCTGTTGAATCCCAGCAGGGGTCGGTTGCTGCTGGTTTTACTACTGGTTTGCAACCCGCACGCATGCATTGTTCAATTGTAAATTGTTCTTCGTGCATGTGCAGAACAATTTACAGTGAACTGCACATGTGCAGTCACTAAAAACCAAAATGGCAGTGGCCCAGCGACGGCAAGGGAACCGGTTAGGGGGCATGGCAGGCCTGGGTTGCTACCAGTTCTGTGACCCAGGCCTGAATTCCACTACCAATTCGGCCAAACCGGGAGCAACCCACCTCTGAATCCCAGGGCTTGGAAAATTCAAATTAGTCTATAATTATGAAGTTCCTAAAGTTTATGGGGGTGGAGTGGGGGAGGTTGGTTAAGATATTAAAAAAATAAATTGTGATACTTGACATAGAGTGCTATTGAAGGCTCTGAATGATGGTTCTGATGTCCATTAGAGGACATCAGGAAAAGAAGGAAAGGAAAAGATAGTTAGGAGAATACAACCTTAGTTATAACTGACAGGAAAAAATACAGTGCAAGAAGAGGAGGCAGGTTTCAGTTTCCTGGAGTCTTTGGGCTCAGGATAATGCTCTTAAATGCCAGATCTAGCTATAATGAAGCTATAACAAAGTTAATCTGCAGCTTAATCCTTGTTGAACAGGGGATGATCAGCTATACCATACAACATTTGGGGGCAGCAGCTATAAAGTTCTCTGGACAAAGAGATTATCTGGATCATGTTCATTCAGGGTTTAGACCTGGGCATGGGGTGAAGAGTGCACAGCTTGCTTTTGTCAATGACCTAATGTGTTACCTAGAGAAACTCCAGGCGCATCCTTACTGGACCTGCTAGATCTCTTAACAGCTTTCAGAACCATCAAATATGGTATCCTTCCAGACTGTTTGCAAGGGTTGGTGGGGAGAAGTGTTCTGTGGCCTCCTGAGTGGATGGATCCAACTGATGTGGTGGGATGAGTGAGTGATCCCTATTTTGGATGTTCAAAGGATCGACCTGCTCCCCCACTCTATTGAATATATATATATATATATATATATATATATATATATATATATATATATATATATATATATATATATATATATATATATATATACACACACACACACACACACACATATATATGTATATGTATATGTATATGTATATGTATATGTGTGTGTGTGTATATATATATATATATATACATATATACATATACATATACATATACATATATACATACATACATACATACATACATACATACATACATACATACATACATACATACATAATGGCTAAGTCGTTTGCCTAAGATGCAATACAGCACAGGTTCGAATCCCAGTAAGGATATGGCTAGCTGATGAGAGCTAAATAGCTTGAAATAGATCTATACTAGTCTTCCTTTATTTATTTATCAGCACAAATAAAACACAAATATAACAAAGGCAACAGTAAAAATATTGGGTTTCTGTCATGATGGACTCTTGTGACGAGCCGATTGACAGATGATGGAAGCAGTTAGCTTCCTCCCATAATTGGGGCTTACCAGGGGTTGTGACAATAAATATATACCTTCTTCCCTGGCTTCAGCTGATAAGGAGGAGACCTGTGGCATAATGGCTAAGTCGTTTGCCTAAGATGCAATACAGCACAGGTTCGAATCCCACTAAGGATATGGCTAGCTGATGAGAGCTAAATAGCTTGAAATAGATCTATACTAGTCTTCCTTTATTTATTTATCAGCACAAATAAAACACACACACACACATATATATATACATACACACATACAAACACAGTATTGTTGTCCTTCTGCTTCAGCCACCTTAGGATATTTTTCAAGAAAAATAATAATTTGACAACTTTGCAGGTCTTCCTTATAGGATGATGAGAATCACTTCATGATTGTGATTGTCATCGTCTTCTTCATCAACATCGTCATTGTCGTCGTCATCTTAGGCAAAAGCGTACAATATAGAGTAAGGATTTAAATGGGGTGCAAGCAATTCCTCACGGGGTGCAAATGGGATGCAAGTGACCAATGTCTGGCCTCCTAGTCATGCTTACATAGCACCACAGCACTCCTCCCCTTCCCAGCTTCCCACAAGCAAAGTCAATGGGGAAACTGGCAGGAAGTGACAAGCCCCAGGCAAACGGGCTCCAAAGCACTCATCTTCTCAGTCACCCACTTGAGAGCTACCTGGGATCAGTAACTTCTTGCTGGGTTCCCCATGTACTTTGTTTCTTGAATACCTACAGGGAGGCACAAATCACAGTCAAGGTCCTTGCTTAATGACTCACAATCCAGACTTAATGATGGCAACAGAGATTGAAAGGATTGCCATTCTTAAGCATTGCAGTCAGGTAATATCATGATTTACAATCTCATCACTTAGCAATGAGTCCCAACTGCTGTCATAACCTGAGGACTATGTTTGGTTGGATGGGAGAGCAGCAGGAAAGCACTTTGCTATAGGATAGACTAGAAAATTGAAAAAAACAGCGGGACAACACTCCATTATTGTTGTTCAGTAAAATACATAGGCAAGTACCTGAGCTCCCCAGAAATTGAGTTCTAGTACTCAAAAGAAATGTTATTGTTATATTAAGCATCCGTGGTAGTGCAATGTAAGTTACTTCCAAGTGCTGGATCTTTAAGAACCACAAAGGGAACATAATAAGGTTAATAGTGATGGAAGTCTTTCATTATTATCCATATTTTATTCTGATACTACTTTGTGATCCATACTCATTAAAACTGTATGTGTATGTATAATTTAAAAAGTCAGATGAAAGAAAGCTAGCAGATTTTATGTTCTATTACTTTTGAAACAATAATTCAAATATGTTTAACACTCAATGAAATAAATAGGTCTTAACTGTTACTAGACCACTTTGCCAACATCAAGATTTCAATCTGAAGATAAAAACAAACATTAAATATTAAAATATTTTGCAACCATTGCAATCAATATTATTGTCGTACAGGTTTTTGCTCTTACCACAAATGCAGACAAAGTGAAAGTTGAACAGTTCTATAAAAACTCATAATTCTCGGTCAATGTAAGAGAGACTCTGTATATAAAAAGAAGCAGAAGTCAAGCTAACTGAGTTCTGTCAGGAAAATTTCATCCAAGAGCCAGTGAGACAAACACATGAATATCATCAGATGGACAAGACCAAAATCAAATTGACTATACACTCTGTACAGTAAGCAGTGGTGGGATTCAATTCTTTTTACTACCAATTCTGTGGGTGTGGCTTTGTGAGCATGGCATAGCTCTGTGGGCATGGATTGTGCGTGTGGCAGGGGAAGGATACTGCAAAATCCTCATTCCCTCCCCACTTCTGGGGGAAGGTTACTGTAAAATCACCATTTCCTTCCCACCCAACTAACCTGCTTTCCAGGTCCGTTCGCCTGTTCAGAGCAACTAAAGAAGATCAACTGGTAGGCAGTGGGGGTAGGGCCAGCCTATTTGCTGGTTCTTCGAACTACTCAAAATTTCCGCTACTGGTTCTCCAGAACCTGTCAGAACTGATTGAATACCACCTCTGACAGTAAGTGAATGTGAGAATCTCTGATCAATAAGAACAAGACCTTATATTGATTGTGGCTCACATCACATACTAAGAAGAAGCAAATAAAATAATCAAAGCAGTATCATACATCTTTAGCAACATTTTCTTTGTTAATGCATTGAATGAATAGCTTTCATAAACAAAGTGCTTGAAAAATATTGGTAAGGGCTTCTGGGTTGGGTTCTGTGGCAGCCTAGATATTTCCGAAGGAGCTGCGGTAGTGAATGCGGCTAATGGTGGTTTCAGATAGGCAAAATCTTTCTTGATAAATGAGGGAGCCAGAGATCATCCACTTGCTCCCTGAATAGTTGTTCCTCACGAGTCTTGCAGTCTTCTTGTGAGTAGAGCAGTGAGGGAGAGGAAGAAGCAATGTGTTTGTACCCACAGTACAGCCTTTGAAGGACATTAACCACCAAATCCTCACTTTCTTGGCCATTTATTTGGGTGTAATCAATTCATATTTGGAGACAGGTCTTTGAAACAATGGGATGAAGAAAACAACCACTCCGTGAGTCAGCTTTCCTTCCAAATTACAAAAAGTAAAGCAAAGAGGATTTTTTAAAAAAAAAAAGACTTTAAAATAACAAGAAGAAAGTTACAAATGGAAAAAGGGGACTGTATAAATTTCAAAGATTAGCATTTTGCTGACAGTGCTTCTGGCATTATTTGAAATTAAATAAATAAATAAACCAGACCCTTGTGGGAATGTTGATTAGTTGACATCAAAGGGAAAAGACAATTGATGGATTTTACAAAATAAGGAGATAAGTGTAATATGAGTTGGACAGTGTCATGAAAACTATGTAAAGAAAGCTAAAAAAGAAAAGGAGGAGGAGGGGAGGAGAAACCTGCCTTTTACCTTCACCTTTGTAATTGACTTAACTTTTACTTTTGGATTGTAAATAAAAGAATGGTGACTACTAGAAAAGCTGCAAAACTTGGTCAGGGGAGGAGAGGATCATTGAAGCAACTGACACCAAAAAAGGAATTACTCCAGAAATCTTACAAAAAAATGTTTGAAGATATGGAGAAAACAGATATCTGCATCTGTCAAATCTGTTAAAAGTGATGTGGCTGCTTTTGAAGTGAAAATGGAATAAAGGTTTGTAGAGATGAAAGGGGAAAGAAAAAAATTACAAAATAATTTGAAGGATCTGTAACACAATGAATTGGAGAAGTGAAACTAATGACATAGTGGAAATTTTGAGAAAGTAACAGAACAGAACACATTTTGAGAAAGAAACAGAAACAATAAGCAAAGAGATAGAAAAGAACCAAGAACAATCTGGTGTTATTGGATTTCTCAAGAATTCTGCTTGAGACCTAGTCAGTTCCAGAGGATTATCTGGAGAAGACATTAAAGGAAGGTTGTTCAATCTCTAAAAAAATTTGGGAATGGGATGAAAAAGATATGGCGAAAGAGACCGACAAAGTGCATAGAATCAATACGTAATTTGCAAAATTAAGACCTGTACCAAAGGATTTCTTGGGTATTTTGTCAGGAAGAAGACTACAAATCACGTTTTGCTGCATCTTTTTACTATCAAATTAAAGATTGATAATGTAGATGAGGATCAGAGGTGGTATTCAGCAGGTTCTGTTCAATTCTGGAGAACTGGTAGCGGAACTCTTGAGTAGTTCGGAGAACCGGTAAATACCATCTCTGACTGGCCCCGCCTCCATCTATTCTCTGCCTCCCGAGTCCCAGCTGATCGAGAGGAAATGGGGATTTTGCAGTATCCTTCCCCTGGAGTGTGGTGGGAATGGAGATTTTACAGTATCCTTCCCCTGCCATTCCCTCCAAGCCATGCCACGCCCACCAAGCCACACCCATATAACCAGTAGTAAAAAAAATTGAGTCCATCACTGATGAGGATATATTTAAAGAAATCCCAATCAAATGCTGCCTAAATGAAAATGTTTTTTTCCTTGACTGATAAACAGAAAAAGAAAGCATATCAGAGGAGGGGAGTTCTTCACTTTTAAATAACAAAGATTCAGACTGAATTCCATCCAAATCAGGAGAATTTCTAGAAAACTTTAAATGCAAATGAAAGTGACAGCCATGGCAAGAAACTGAGGAAGCCACCACTTTAGGTGCTACAGTGGAAAACATGTGGTTTGTGGAAAACATGTGATTGAAAGGGTTGAAATTCACATTGTATTTAAAATATATTTTTATAATTTTTTATAAAATGATATACCACTAGTACTGTACAATATATGACTTCATAAAAATATATAGAATGTATATTCAAATTTGTGTTGGTAATACAGACAATGTGAAGGATCATGCCTGATTCCTGGACTTGCAAGAATATTGGATACATAAGATACAAATAATTTTACAGACTAATATTCAACCAAAACCAGAGCTTTTCTTGTTGAAATCATTAGACTGGCAATTAGAAAAGTGTTACGGGAAGATGATCCTTACATATGATCACTGCCCCAAGACTACTCTATGCATGCAAATGGAAAGATTCTGAATACCTACAATGGTGAAGATGATGGAATTAGCAGAGATGCTAAAATTACCTTGTTTGCTTAAATAAAATACAGCAACCACATTTATTAGTGAGTGGAAACCCCTTATGGACTTTTGCTGAAAAAAAGGGGGAAAAAGATGATTTATGGATTTAATGATTAAAAGGTATTATTAACAAAAGGAAATTATGATGTAATGAGGGGTTGTTAAAATATAAATATATTTCTATTGGCTGTTAAGACGATTGTAACCTACTTCTTTATAACTTTTCTTTCTTTTTTCTTTTTCTTTCTTTTCTATGCTGTCTTTTTATTTCTTTTTCGCATTGTTTTTTTATTCTTCTTAAACATTTAAATAATTTTTATTCTGTTGAAAAACTCTTTAATAAATATGTTTTTTTTAATAATCTGGTATGAAATTGGTGACAGCATTAAAGATGATGCAATTTTTTTTTGCCAAAATTCCAAAGTGTGTGACTGTTGAGGCATCGAAAACAGCTGAAGAAAAGTGGGAAGCAAAAAAAAAGCAACAAAGGAACATTTTCTCAACTAAACAATGAATTCTGCTGAAGAGCAAAAAGAGACAAAGAGTTACATTTAAACAAATAATGGAAATAAACTAGGGGTAACAATCAAGTGAGAAGGACAAACATTCTATGGAATAAAGTTACAGAAATCAAGCACAGCTTTTATGCAAACATGGGCATGATAAAAGACAAAGAAGCCAAAGATTTACTAAGACAAATGTAGAACGATACGGTATAAATATAAGGAAGAACTGTACAAAAAGATTTCAAACCATTACGTACAAAGGTTTGCTCACTGACCTTCTGGAAAGTGAAGTTAATTGGGCCCTAGGAAATAGTGCTAACCAGAGAGCTACAAGAGTTGGTGAAATGCCACAAGAACTATTTAAAATCTTGCAAGATGGTACAGTTGAAAGTACTACTAGCAGATGGTAAGTAGATATGAAAAGCATAGCAGTAGCCAAGGAACTTGAAAAGATCAATTTATATTCTGGTTTTAAAAAAAGAATTGTGCTAAAAGAATGTTCAAGATTTAAAAATTCAGACCAGAGGTGTCCTTGGTGTACGTGTGTGTGTGAGAGAGAGTGTGTGTCTATAAAAAGAGTCAAAATAGTGCACATTTTTTATATTTTAAAAAAGGGAAGTGCTCCAATCACATGATCAACTCCAGCATCTTAACTTTTTTTGACTCTCCCCAAATGTCCAGAATTAGATTGTTCCGTGTCTCCTACTAGATGCCCAAGCTAGATTCAAAAGAGAGAAAGCAGCTAAGATGATATAGATATAGATCTGTATACACATATACAGTTCAAATGAATGTGAAGCAATTCAGTAGTTCAAAATTTGGAAAGGAGTGTGTCATAGTTGTATACTGTATCCTTATTTAATGTATATGCAGATTACATTATGAGAAATGTTGGCTAGAAGAAATAAAAATCTGAAATAAAATTTCAGGCTGAAACAATGACAGCCACAAATACCCCCTTGATACCACTGTGATGATTAGAATACAGGAATAACTGAAGGTGAAGAAGAAAGGGCAAAAGCCATTCAGCTGTTTAAGAAGTAGAAAAAAACCAATATTAAGACGATGTCAATAAGCCATAGCAACCCAATGCAGCCAGCTAAAAACATAGAATAGAACTGAAGTAATACTAGACTCTTTCCCTAAATATCCACATTAATTGGTTAGTAGTAAATAACTCTTTGCTTCTTGCTAAATATGAAATCTAGACAAAATGTTAAAGAGTAAGATACATCACAAAGGTCCAAATTGTGTTGGCTATACTTTTTCCATACAACAAGCAACAACAGAAACAGGATTACCAGAAAGGCTGAGCACAATAAAGTTGATGCTTGTGAATTGTGGTCGTGGAGAAAACTGTTTAAAATATTCTTGTCAGCCTCTGCTTTGCTACTGCTTCAGCTGCCATTGAAACGGGGAGGGGGGCATGGTATTTGGGAGGGGAATCATTGTTGTGCTGGAGGAAGTTTCTAGACACTGAACTGACCACCTTACTGCGCATGTGGAGGAGGAGTGTTTCCCACCAAGGCCAACGGTCCAGCATTCCATCCTGGTAATGCCTTTCGAAGTTATCTCACACCTGATATTTGGGAGAATTATGATTGGACTGTGCACAGGGATGCCAAGGGGAGGGGAATGAATTATACAATATATTATTCGCTTTCGCGCCTAATTAACCAGACTTAGCGTAGCTTTGAAAATGTTCATTTATGATTAGTAAAAGTACACTTGATTTCAATACAAATGGAGTCCAGTGGTTTTCTTTCCTGATTATTGAATGAAGTGATGCTGACAATAAGCTGAGTCTCATTTTTCACCCATCCCGGAGCTAAAACCTACCGAGGGGGGGGTGCCCTCACAAGAAGAAAAGAAATGTCTTTGCATGTGAGTGACCAAGAGGAAGAAGAGGGGGCAACGGCAGGACCATCTTTAACCGAAAGGCTGGTGGGACTAAGAGTGGAAGAGCCTGCTGTTCGTCCCAGATGGACTTTGAGTGTGGGACAAAAAGAGGAGCCTGAGGAATTGGATGCTGGAGTCACGAGAAGGAGACCAAAGAAAAAGTCAGCAGATTGGGGTGATTCTGGGGAAGAGGATTACAAGCTTTCCCACGCCATGAGACTCCTCGAAGAAGCTTGGACTGAACACAGAAGCCGTGAGAGAGCAGTGGAAAGGGAGCCGGCTGAAGATCTTGAGCAAAGGTACTCGATGCATAGTTTAAGGGAGGGTGAAGAAGCCAAGGGGGGGTGGGCGCAGGAAAACCCAGAACCAGCCTCTCCCCCTCCAGCTAGGGCCGCTCAAAGAGCGGGGGGGCAGGCGACGCCAAATGGCAAAAGTCCCTCCCTTAACCGTAAAATACGATGGAGACCCTAAAACTCCAGGGCTTTTTATTATTCAGGTCTGGAATTATATGGAAATCTATGGACCTGATTTAGAGACAGATGAAATGAAAGTCAGGATGGTGTTGATGTCCTTAGAGAAGAAGGCAGCCAAATGGATGGTTGGCCTACACAAATGCAATTCCCCTCTCCTGAGGAATTTTAATGACTTTATGGTAGCCATGAAGAGGAGGTTTGATGACCCATTGACTGAGAGATGCGGGCGCCTGAAATTTATGGCTCTGAAGCAGGGAAATAAATTGGTGCCAGATTATGTCCAGGAATTTCAACAGTTGTCAGCCTATATGAGAGGGTGGTCGGAAGACGCTTTGCTGGATCAATTCGCTGAGGGATTGAATGAAAAAATATACCAACAGTGCATAAACAGACGCATTCCCCACTGTGTAACTGCTTGGTATGAACACGCAGCAGACGTTGAGTTGGATTTAGCCAGGCTTCAATGCATGAAGAAGGGAGAGGCGGAAAAATCCCCCCAGCAGCTCCTAAAGCCCCCCTCCACCCCAGGAGTGAGGGGAAAGGGGGTTTAACTGGCAAAACCAGGCCTTTCACATGCTTCCGCTGTGGAAAGGAAGGCCATCGCGCCATGAATTGCCACGTAAAATTGGCTCAGACCGCTCCACCCCCTCCCCGCAAAGAGGGAAGAGCAATAAAGGCAAGAAGAAAGAAGCTGCGTTTGCTGCTGAAAATGTTCCCCAGCATTTCTGGCCGGAGGAGGAGGGAGGCGTTAGCTCCAGCTCGCCTGACGAATCGGATGAGGAGGAGTCTCATCGCTGGGTAAGTTCCAGAAAGGGCCCCATGCTTATCCCAATTGAAGAGTGCCATCTTCTGGCACGACTGAGAAACTTTTAGCTCTCCTTGATTCTGGCTGTTCTCGCTGCATGATAAGTCCTGAAATGGTGGAGAAACTTGGCTTAAAATTGAGGACTTTGAAAACCCCTACTGTTTATTGCCAGATTGATGGTTCTATTGCAGGAGGTGGTCCTGCTCATTTTCCTACTGAGCCCATAGAGCTGAAAATGGGGACCCATCAAGAATTAATAACTTTTATTGTGGCACCTGGCATGGACCGGCCCCTTATTTTGGGACTCCCCTGGCTTCGTAAGTGGAACCCTTGCATTAACTGGAGAAAGGGGTGGTTATGTATTCGCACTAACATACCTCCTGAACGGGAGATTGAGGCTCCAGATCCTGCTTATACTAGCCCCACATTGGCTGCCATGGGGCAGGAGAGGATCGAAGGGGAGGAGAAAATACCAAAGGAATATTGGGATCTTAGGGGAGTGTTTAGTGAAAAATCTTCTGATAAACTCCCCACCACCACGGACCCACTGATTGCACCATTGATATTTTGCCCGGGGTGAAGCTTCCCAAGCGCAGATATATTCAATGTCCCCTAGAGAAATGGAGGAAATGAGAAGATTCATTGATAAGAATTTGGAGAGGGGGTTTATTGAACCGGCAAGGCCCAAGGTGGCGGCTCCTGTGCTATTCAGAGAGAAGAAAGATGGTTCTCTTCGTTTGTGTGTTAATTTTAAAAACCTGAACGGGATATCAGCTCAAAACCTCTATCTGTTGCCACTGATGAAAGACATGCTGGCACAATTGGGCAAGGGCCGCATTTTCACTAAGTTGGACTTGAGGGAAGCGTACTATAGAGTCTGTATTAAAGAGGGGGACGAGTGGAAAACAGCTTTCAACTGCCCACTTGGCTGTTTCCAATTTCATGTGATGCCGTTTGTCCTACAGGGGGCGCCTGCGGTCTTCATGCAGTTAATTAATGAGGTGTTACACGACCATCTTTACAAAGGCGTTATCATATATTTAGATTATATCCTTATTTACACGGAAACACATGAGGAACACATAAAGCTGGTTCGTACCGTGCTGAAGAAACTTCGGGCCGCTGAGCTTTACACTAAATTGTCCAAATGTGAATTCCATCGGGAGAAAGTTGACTACTTGGGCTATCGTATCTCCCATGTGGGCGTTGAGATGGACCCCGCTAAAGTAAAAGCGGTCACTGAGTGGGAGGCTCCTCGTACACGCAGGCAATTGCAGAAATTTTTGGGGTTTGCCAATTTCTATCGCCAGTTCATCCCCTCTTTTGCTAAGATAGCTCTTCCCATAACTAACCTTTTGAAGTCCAAAGGGGGGGGGGGCGAAACCCAAACCTAGCAAGCTGTTGGATTGGACCATGGAATGTCAAGCTGCCTTCGAGAAGTTAAAGCGGCTTTTTGCAGAGGAACCAGTCCTCAAGCACCCGGACATGGACGCACCTTTTGTGGTTCAAGCTGACAACAGCGACGTGGCAGTGGGGGCCGTATTGCTTCAAGCCAATAGTCAAGGTAACTTACAACCCTGCGCATACACCTCTCGCAAACTAACTGATACAGAGAGACGTTGGGCCATTTGGGAGAAAGAAGCATTTGCTGTTCATTGGGCTTTGGCCACTTGGCGCCATTTTCTGGAAGGCGCCAAACACCCTTTCGAGGAATGGACTGACCATAAGAATTTGGAAGCTTTGAGGACTCCCAGAAGGCTTTCTCCTAAACAGATACAGGGGCCTAAATATGTTGGCCCATTTCCCATTATCAAGATCATCAATCCTGTTTCTGTTCGGCTGCAGCTGCCTAAACACCTAAACCGGGTTTACTCTGTTTTTCATGTTAACCTCATAAAACCTGTTTGCACTTCATTGTTGCGTCCGTCTGTTCCTCCACCACCCGCTCCGCTTTTGATTGATGGTGAACAACATTTCGAGGTTCGTGAAATTTTGGACTCTCATAAACGCCGGAACCGTGTCCAGTACCTGGTGGCTTGGAAGCATTTTCCCCCCTCTCAGGCCGAATGGGTTGACGGGTCCCATGTTTGGGCCCCTCAGTTACTCCGCAAGTTCTATTCTACTTATCCTGACAAGCCCTGATTTGGCCAGTTTCCTGAAAATTTTTTTCTCTCTTTTCTCTCTCTCTTCCTCTCCCCTTTTTGTGTCTTGTTGTTCGTCTGTTTGTTTGTGCTTTATTGTTTCTGCAGGTCTGACTGCCTTTTTCTGGAGGAGGGCCGGATGTCAGCCTCTGCTTTGCTACTGCTTCGGCTGCCATTGAAATGGGGAGGGGGGGCATGATATTTGGGAGGGGAATCATTGCTGTGCTGGAGGAAGTTTCTAGACACTGAACTGACCACCTTACTGCGCATGTGGAGGAGGAGTGTTTCCCACCAAGGCCAACGGTCCAGCATTCCATCCTGGTGATGCCTTTCAAAGTTATCTCACACCTGATATTTGGGAGAATTATGATTGGACTGTGCACAGGGATGCCAAGGGGAGGGGAATGAATTATACAATATATTATTCGCTTTCGCGCCTAATTAACCAGACTTAGAGTAGCTTTGCAACTGTTCATTTATGATTAGTAAAAGTACATTTGATTTCAGTACAAATGGAGTCCAGTGGTTTTCTTTCCTGATTACTGAATGAAGTGCTGCTGACAATTCTAGCCATAATGTAGAAGGAAAAAAACAGAGGAGGAGAGGAAAGAAAGGAAGAAAGGAAGATGGGAGGTGGAGGTGGAGAAATAAGGAAGAAGGAGAAGGAGAAGAAGAAACCAGAAGTAAGATGAATTGCAAGGTGAATGGATTCAGTAACATGCCGTTGAGTGCACCATTGAGAGACACGAAAGAATTGGTTAGGGATACATTGTGTTGGAGAAAATCTATGAGGTTGTTAGGAAACATCTTGATAGTCTGTATCAGTCAGTCAGATCATATTGACTGAAACCATTACCTTCACTTGGTGCAAATATCTGTATTATTTAGAATGATTTGAAAGGAGGTGTGTATTGGCTCCCTCTAACCTTTGGAGCTTTAAGCCAGGGCCTCTAAAGCTGGCTCTATGTACTATGTAAGTAGGGAGATACAGTAGATGATAATAGCTTCTAAACCAAGATAGTCAAGCTAATGTCCTCCAGATTGTTTCAATTATAGTTTTGACAACTCCTCGATCCTGACCATGCTGGCTGGGATTGCAGTTTGAACGATTGGAAGATATTCTGTTGAATATCTCATTTGAGCTAATCCAATGCATTTAGTCTAATAAATTTTAAACTAGCTTCACATTGAAGGCAAACTGTTGAATATCTACCAATGGAATTCATCACTAATTAGGTATTTCAACAGCCACAAGATGCTTGTTCTGCAAAGCTCTGCAAGCATGCACATAGCTTCTGTTTCTTATTTTAAAGACATACATTTAATTACTTGCCCAGAAAAGTAAGGCCTTGCCCAGCCTCCGTTCCTATCACCACTACTTTAATTCCAGCTTGAAAAGAAACCAAATTTCCATTTCTGCAAACAGGCACCATCACGTACTGTGTGACTTTACCAAGATTTACGAGATAGTTTATTAACACTCTAAAATGGCCACATAAATCTGGAATACCCTAGTGTTAGTTGGGTTGATTTTAACCAAAAAAGAAAAAGACTTTGATGTTTACACCAAGGGATAGAAAGTAGAGTTAGTTACCAATTGGTAGCTTTTCACTGGCACAAATATTTTCCCCCATTTGTTGGACAAAGAGTCTAGAACTTAACTCCTTCTCGACCACTGCAGTGTTATACATTGATGGAGACCATAATTTCCAATAGCAACCACTTTTCGATGATTCAGAGTCCATGAGATGATGTTCCCGCAAAAGAAGCCAAAGAACTACACAGTAGTGAGAAGTCTGATGAGGAAACAGAGGATTTGGGTTATGTTATTTCTGGAATCTTGACCTGTACTTCAGTACTTCCCTAGGAGACTGTTCTTGCTGATACCAGATTCATCCATTTCTTTCTTTAGGTACATTCTAAGTTAAGGTTGGCTTCTTATTTCCTATTTTTTGCAAAAATTGTAGTCCTGGAATTATGACCACACTTGAGCCCAAAATTTCTGTTGCTAAGTGAGGCATGTGTGAAGTGAGTTTTGCCCCATTTTATGACTTTCCTTGCCACTGTTGTTAAGTGAATCACTGCAGTTGTTAAGTTAGTAACCCGGCTGTTGAGTGAATCTGGCTTCCCCGTTGATGTTGCTTGTCAGAAAGCTGCAAAAGGTGATCACATGAATCCAGGAGACTGCAACTGTCATAAATATGAGTCAGTTGCCAAGCAATTGAATTTTGATCACATGACTATGGGATGCTGCAACAGTCATACCAGTAAGTGTAAAAAATGTTCATAAGTCACTTCTTTCAGTGCCATTGTAACTTCGAATGGTCACTAAACGAACTATTGTAAGTCAAGGACTACTTATATCCTGCTTCTAGAAAAGATTAAAAAACTAGTCTTTTTCATCCATTATCAGAAACCAAGCTTGCCTCATTATTCCAGCCTAGTGAGATTTAACCCACAAAGTGGCATAAGTACTCAGATGGCACTGAATTTTTTGGGGGGACTGAATCCAATCTCTGACACAGAGGTTCAGTTTACTGAATCCCAACCAGCTTTGGTAAAACCACACCCCCAATTTTTTAAAAAAACATTGCCCAATTGCTCTTGCGGTTGTAACAATACATTATTTGTCTTAATAGCTAACATAAATCCATCATCTTGCATCTTGAATTAATGTCATCATCTTATTCTATTGCCTGTTGTTACTCAGTTTTATTGTTATACTCTCTCTTCTGTGGCAACTCTTAACTATTTCAAAATCATTATACATTCAACACTCTTCTTGTTACAGGTATGCAGTCATTTAAGGTTTTTTAAAAAAAATAAGGGATAAGGAAGGAAACATTCAACACACCTAAATTCCACTGAAATGCATTGGATGTTGTTGATATCACTGGATCTTAGCAAGTTTGATTTCTCTCAAAAGCACCATTGTGCCTAAATATAATGGAAATCTTTATTTCAGGGAGTTCTTGGTCTATATTTACATTTTAGGTTAAATGAAATGATATGTAAAGATTAGAGAGTTTTTTTTATATGTTTATTTATCAAATTTCGACACTTCCCACCTCATCGCCAAGTGACGGTGGAAAGTTTACAGATAAAAGTCATAAGGCTTTTATCTTTAGTTATGTAATTAAAACAATTAAATTAAAACAAAATTAAAAGCAGAGTTAAAGGGTAAATTAAAAGGCGGAGGAAGAACCCCCAACCACCAGCCAACACCTTGAATTGAACCAGGAAAGTAAACTGGTACTCATTGAGGCTCACACAACAGAGGTATCATATATGTAGCTTTTGACTGCCAAAAACTACCCCATTCTGCACCAACTGAAGCTTCCAGATACTCAAGGGAAGCCCATGTAGAGTGCATCACAATCCATATAGGAGAGGATCAGTGATTCCTGGGATGAAGAAGATATAGGAATTAAAAAGGAATAGAGAGAGCACCAACCTCTGTGCCATAGGCTGGACCTCTCAGTTCCTATCAACACCAATTGAGACCAACTGCAGAGGAAGGCCTTAACCAGCAAAGAACTGCACCCTCTAATCTCAACTTCTGGAGCTGACCTAAAGGTTGATAATACTGAAAGCCATGAAGAGATCAAGAGGACAAAAGATGGATGCTCAACTCCATTCAGCTTCTGCCAGAGATCACCCAAAAGCATAACCAATGCTGTTTCTCTCTCATATCTAGGCCTAAAAGCTGACTGAAAGAGATCCAGATAATCCATTTCATCCAGGATCCTCTAGAACTGCAGTGCCACCAATGTCTTGACCACTTCCCTAAAAAGAGGAGATGGGAAACTAGACAAAAATTATCCAGTTCAGTGCGGTCCAGTGACAGCTTCTTTAGGAGAGCGCACACCACCACCTCTTTTAAAGGGAGACAGGAGTGCCTCCTCCCTCAAGAATGAATGATTTATTGCAGAATCCATCCACATGTCACCTCTGAGGCAGCCTTGAGCAGCCAGGAGGGGCATGAGCCAAGTTCACAGAGAGTCATGTTATAATACGCATTGCATTTGGATATTGGTGCAAGCCTAATTAAAAAGATGTGTTTAGGATCAGCCTAGTATGTAGTACTTCCTTTGTTGATTGTCTTTTCTCATCTCTTCTTATAAGAAAGTCATAAGAAAAAAAGCTTTACATAGAAAAGGAAATGTATGGGGGGGATTACTGATTGAATAAATAGTAGTTTGAGAGGTCAGTTTAGTGCAGGGATATTAAGTTAAGTTATTGAAAAGGCAACTATGGGAGTCTTGGTGTAGGATGGTATTTGGTTTGAAAAGCAAAAAGAACAATCCTGCTCTACAACTCTCAGGAGTCAAATACTAACTGGGCAACAGTTGTACTATGATGGGAGACCAAGCCTAGACTAACCTCTTCATTATATACCGTTTACAAAACCTCTGAGAAGGTTGGCTTAAAAGTTTATACCAAAAACAGGGTAAGTTGCTTCTAAGAAATTGATGGAGGGGAGTGGGTGGGAGTTGGTCTGGTTTGGTTTGGTTCTGTTCTCGTGTGATCATGTCAGTGTAAACATCCAATGGCTATCTGGACCAGTCCCAGGGCTGGGTTCCAGCAGCCGCTATTTCCCATTCACTTGTGGGCACGCAGCATGCACGCTTGATGCATGCTGTACTATAAAAATGCTTCTGCGCATGTAGAGAAGCCAAAAAACAAGATGGCAGAGGCTATGGCGCCGCCAGGCGAACCAGTTTGGGCATGTGGCAGGCCTGGGTCACTGCCGGTTCCAATGACCCAGATGGCCAAACCGGTCTGAACCGGTAGGAACCCACCACTGACCAATCCCCATTGTTTTCTTATTAATATTATTGGAAGTAGTTTCCAATTGCTTTCTTCCTAAGAGAGAGAGAGAGAGAGGGAGGGAGGGAGGGAGGGAGGGAGGGAGGGAGAGAGAGAGAGAGAGAGAGAGAGAGAGAGAGAGAGAGAGAGAGAGAGAGAGAGAGTTTGGGCCATGCAAACTGGGGCTCTTAGTTTGTAACTCAGTAATTTCTAGAATGGCACAGATTGCACATCCCTGACTTATGCTATAATAATTGCACCATAAAAATTCTATTAGATGTGGTTTCCCCACCCCCACCCCCACCCAAAATAACAGGCTAAAACAACTAGCTCTTCGGAAACCTGAGATGCAGCGCAGGTGCTCTACATAGAAACCAGTGACCCAATTCTCTTGATCTTCCCTCTTTTATTTTTTAACAGGAAGGGCAGATCAAATGAATCAAATGTTGACACAAATGCACATGTGGTAGGGAGGAGGGAAAGCACATGGAACTAGTTGTTATTTGTTATACAGGTAAGTACTTGAGGCTACACTTGCAATATATGCATGTAATTCCCATTGAACATAGTGGGAATTTGAATCTGTGAACTGAATTCACTACTGTGAATGTGAATTTGTGGACTGGGCCTGATTCTCAGGGGAACCATACTGCCATACTGGTACCTCAGCGGAGTATGTAGTATAGAAAAACAGCAATGAAAATAAATATATTTCCAAACAAAGCATTGTCATCTTAAGGTAGATGTTTGAACAGGGGCAGAGAAAGACCCTGAGAGCATCAATTTCACGTGTGTCATTCAAAAGGACACACATGTCGACCCTTTTCATAATCATACCTGGATACCCATAAAAGAAAGTAAAATTATTTAATAATAACATAAAATTATTTCCTGCTACCTGAAGATAGAAAGCACAATTATATGATTTTCCCATTTCTGTACTGTAAAAGTTAATAAAACTATAGCATTCTTAGTAAGGTCACTGTTAAAGAAATTTCTTTTTTTGGAAAAAAAAAAACTCCCTTGTGAGAACAGAAACAAATAGAGTTTGCTGATTATTTGTCCCAGGCATCTGAGCAGAGAATGGTTTGTGGGAAGCTGACCGATTAACTTTATTGATGTGATACTTCTGAAATACTGTACATGAAACCAATTTATGTCTTCTTTTGTACCTCTTCCTTATAACACCACTTTGCATTAAGCTGATTTTTTTAGAACATTCAGAGTCCCTCCATGAACACGCTCATGTTCTGATGAACTATTCAGGTGACCCTGAGGATACAGATAAACCTCCAAGTGGCCTCAACAACACTCTAAAAGAATGCAAATGACCAACTGTCTGCAAGGAGTATAAATCCTTCCAATAGAATAACAAATCCTGTTATTGTCTTTTGCATTGTTTGAATCTCGAGGAGAACTAGGTTCTATTTCAGTAATGGTAACCTATTATCTTCATTACCGGTTTGGTAGCGGGAGCGCACAGATCTGGACATGTGCAGAATGATGATGTCTGGGTGGGTAGGTGGAACCTATTACTGCTGCCACTACCGGTTCGCCTGAACTAATGCGAACCAGCAGCATACCACCTCTGTTCTGTTTGCCTCATTTTAAGTAAGTTGACATGTTGATCACTGGGTTATGGATTGATTCAATTACAGATCTTCACAGATCAGATTTAGAGGGCCATCATAACTATTCAAATAGCTGCATTGAACAGTGATGCTGCTAAAAAATGGAGGATGTAATCATAATTATAAATGCTTTGAATTGTTCACAGATTTCTTTTTAATATATGGAGAGAGCTGACCACAGAGAGAGAGAGAGGGAGGGAGGGAGGGAGGGAGGGAGGGAGAGAGTGTGTGAGAGAGAGAGATGTTGGGCTGGAAACTAGTAAAATGTCTTTCTGTTCTACAGTTTTAACTCTTACTGGGCTGTTTACAGATGAATCTTAATAAAATGCTAGAGAAGTCTTATGTAAGCAGAGCTGGCTGCAAGATTTGATGGGATGAGAAAAGGTGTGGCCTGATGACTGTCTTTAAATAGTTTGAATTTACTTCACTGAATTATTTTAAATTACTTCGAAATTTATATCAAAATTCAGAATAACAGAATAACAGAGTTGGAAGAGACCTTGGAGGTCTTCTAGTCCAACCCCCTCCTCAACAGGAGATTCTATACCATTTCAGATAAATGGCTGTCCAGACTCTTTTTAAAAGCCTCCGACAATGGAGCACCACAACTTCTGAAGGCAAGCCATTCCTCTGGTTTATTGTTTTCACTGTCAATTCCAGGTTGCTTCTCTCCTTGGGTGGTTCCAACCTAAGTAACTTGCTTAGGTTTCAACCTAGGAATGCCAGACACCAAATAAAACTATGCATAAAACACAAATTGCTGCTTTGCAAAATCCAAACATTTCTAAGGCAGTTGAGAAGATGTAAATTTTAAATAGAGTTGATATGTTATAATACTCAGTTGGTCATACTTATTTTTAAAAGAACACCTGCCTATCATAAATTCAGTAATTGGTAAGGTGACCAGACATCCCGCTTTTGGCGTGACACCCCCGCTTTTTGATGCATTTTCCCGCGTCCCGCCCACTTTTTTAAAAGGCACGCTTTTTTTGGCGCTGGCAGCTCCCGCCCATCAGCTGCTGGGCTGGCTCATCGTTCTGTTCTATGCTACCTACAAATTTAAGCCAGCCCAGCCTGCCGCTCACTGATTTGATTGGCTGGACTCCTTAGCTGAGGACGCATGGGCGAGTCTCCATTTTATTTTGTATTTCTTGTTGGAGTTGCAGCTGCGCTTACTGGTGGTGAGTAAAATAAATCATGTTTTGTAAAAAAATTTACTCGGGAGTAAATTTTACTTACTCCCGAGTAAAAATTTTACTCGGGAGTAAAATTTACTCCCGAGTAAAAATTTTACTCGGGAGTAAAAATTGGCTGCCAGTAGTGCAGAGAACTTCCACGTGGTTCCATCCAGACTTGCTGCCCGTGCTGGCTGTGAACTCCGCAGAGCCAAAGGGGGAGAAGGCAGGGGGCTGTCTCCTCCTCCCAGCCCAGCAAACAGTCCGTTTTTCAGCTGTGCAGACAACTTCCACGTGGCTCTCGCAGCCCGGCAGAAGCATTTTTTCGGGGGAGGGCTCTGCCTTAAGCAAGAATTGCATTAAAGACCAGAGCAACAGGTATTTCCTTATTTGCCTGGAGACAAATAATTCCTAGGGATACTTGCCATGTTCTTTCATCACCATGACGATCTTATTTTTTTGAGCTAAATGTATTTTTCCAGTTTGAATTGGGCATAATCTTTTTTTATTGATCCACTGTCAGGAAGAGGGATTATAATTTAAAACAGATGATTTCAGTGGCATCTTTTTTATTAATTTAAATTTCTTTCCGTTCTCCATACCCATCTTCTTGTATCAAATAATAGCTATGGATTCATTGGTATTAAGTGTATATGTTTGAAGCAGTGCAGGAAATCTTGAAAACTTATGAATTTCTCTCCCCTCTGTGGCATTAGGCCTTAGTATCTGATTTGCTATATAACTTAGCAGTAGTTATTAGCACTCTTGGTGAATGATTCCCTTTTCTCAAATTATCTTGAACAATAGTTTGCAATATTTTCATATCTTGCATCCAGCTTTTTAATTTTATTATTAAATAATTTGTATTCTATCAGGGGCTTTCAGCAGTTTACAGCAACAAAAATGCCAAATAAAATTATATTATTATAAAATCATTGTAACAATTCCACAAAAACAATAAAAAGAAAATCCAGTGATAAAACCATATTAAATCCCAATGGCTCTAGAAGACAGAATAATTTGTACAGCCTTCCTGAATGGACAGCAGGTTAGGGCTCCCTGCTCTGGAGGAGGTTTCCAAAGGATGGGCACCAGCTGAAACCTTCCTCCTGAGAAAGCCCTACCTTTGTCATGAATGGGATTACAGGGCCTCCCCAGAAGATATTTAAAGCTCTGGTAAGATAGCTTTGAGGGGGGTGGTCTTTAAATATTTGGACTTTAAGCTGATTTTGGAACATCTGTAAATTTGAAAGCACAAAAAATGCTATTGGCTTGTTTCCAGATGAGTCATTTACTGTAAGGAGTATAGGCTCAATGTATTTTAAAATAATATTTTATTTATTGTGCATATGATTTTTTAAAATAGTGGTATTCTGTGTTGATTCTTTTTTTAAATTGTCTTAGACTATTTAAAAAAAGATTCTATCCAAAATAAATTGAAACAAGCCATTTTTAAAATTTCTATGCACAATACTTTGAAATGGACTCAGGAGTCATGATTGACACTGAGTGAATTTGCACTTTTAATAATCAGGAAGATACAATGGCATTGAAAAAAGTGACTGATGACCATTTTTCACACTTAGCGACCATTTTCACACTTAGCGACCGTTGTTGCATCCTCATGGTTACGCGATCAAAATGTTGATGTTTGGCAACGGATTCGTATTTCTGATGATAGTTTGAAATGGTGACAGTATAAATTATTGCTGGTGTAATACTTAACAATGGTTTTTAAGGATTTCTTTTATTTATAGAATACCTTTTTTATTATTTTTGGGGGATTTTTACTTTTAAATTGTTTATAAAATGTATTTACTACAAGAAATGTTCCTTTTTGCAAATGTGATCTTTGCAAATCTTTGTGATGCAATATGTTCAGACCAGGTTTATGTGTCTCAAAGTGGCTGCTATTCTATGGGCAGGCCAGGTTGGTGCAAGGCAGCTTTGCCAGATTTGGTGTGTTTCACCCTCATTGATTTTTATATCGTATAAAGAATGGAAGGAGGAAGGAAGAGAAAAAAGGAGGAAGGGAGTGAGTGAGGAAAGAAGAGGATGGAAGGAGGGAGGAAGGAAGGAAGAGAGGGAAAGAGCAGAAGACAGATAAGGTGAAGGTAGATAAGCAAGAGGAATGAAGGAAGAAGTGAGGAGTCTCGAGGAGGGGGAAAACATTTAGTGACCAAGGTTACAATGGCATTGAAAAAAGTGACTGATGACCATTTTTCACACTTAGCGACCGTTGAGACCATTTTTCACACTTAGCGACCGTTGCAGCATCCTCATGGTCACGTGATCAAAATTTTGTTTGGCAACAGATTCGTATTTATGCTGGTTTCAGTGTCCTGGGGTGACCTTTTGACAAAAAAATTTTTTTTTAATCAAGCCCCCCCCCCCCCTCCGGTCAAGGGTGTCCCTCTTTTCCAATCTGAAAATCTGGTCACCTTAGTAATTGGAACAAACAAATCAGAAGAATATAAGTTTCACAGCTAGTAGATTTATAGTCTTCAATCATCTGAATAGATTTATTACACCTAACAGGTCAGCATATGTAGCCTGAATAAGCAAATTGAAATGTTGTCATTCATGACAACTGATAAATAATTGCACATTCACTGACTAGAAAAGCATTAACTTAAAGGGTTTTAAATCTAGCACCTAAAAATTCACTTTCAGTTACTGAACATTTTTGATATAGCTTAAATCCATATTAATAATTGAATTGAATATACTCTATTGGACTCAACAATGTTGCTTCCAAGCCAATGTATTTCAATTGGCCATGAGCAATTAAAAGTGAACTTCACTTATACTGGAAACCAGAATAATTTAGTAGAATTGGTGATGTCTAGTCAAATGAAAAGAAGGGCTAGAGGTGACATGATAGCAGTGTTCCAATATTTGAGGGGCTGCTACAAAGATGAAGGGGGCCAACTATTTTTCAAAAGGCAAGATGAGAAACGATGGACGGAAACAAACCAAGGAGAGAAGCAACCTGGAACTAAGGGTGAAAGCAATCAACCAATGGAACAGTTTGCCTTCAGACGTTGTGGGTGCTCCATCACTGGAGGCTTTCAAAAGCAGACTGGACAACCATTTATCTAAAAGGGTCTCCTGCTTAAACAGGGGTTGGACTAGAAGACCTCCAAGGTCCCTTCCAACTCTATTATTCTGTGTGTGTGTGTGTGTGTGTGTGTGTGTGTGTGTGTGTGTGTGTTGCATTTGTGCTGATAAATAAATAAAGGGAGACTAGCATAGATCTATTTGGAATTGGAATTGGAATTAGTTTATTTGTATGCCGCCCTTCTCCCTGAGGGGACTCAGGGCGGCTCACAATTCAGGAGGGAGGGGATGACAAACAAGTTATAGACATAAGACAATACATTATTAAAAAGAAAGCACAACAGTCATACCATTCGGGCGGGGTTAGGGTCTTTAGCCCCATGCCTGCTGGGACAGCCAGATTTTAAGGGCGGTGCGGAAGGTCTGAAGGGTGGTGAGGGTACGAATCTCCATGGGGAGTTCGTTCCAGAGGGTCGGAGCAGCCACCGAGAAGGCTCTCCTCCGGGTAGTTGCCAGCCGACATTGGCTGGCTGATGGAATTCGGAGGAGGCCTAATCTATGCGATCTTATCGGTCTAGTGGAGGTAATTGGCAGTAGGCAGTCTCTCAAGTACCCAGATCCAATACCATGAAGGGCTTTATAGGTGACAACCAGCACCTTGAAGCGCACCCGGAGACCAACAGGCAGCCAGTGCAGCTCACGGAGGATAGGTGTTACATGGGTGAAACGCGGTGCACCCACTATCGCTCGCGCGGCCGCATTCTGGACCAGCTGAAGTCGCCGAATACTCTTCAAGGGCAGCCCCATGTACAGCACATTGCAGTACTCCAGCCTAGAGGTCACAAGGGCACGAGTGACTGTTGTGAGAGCCTCCTGGTTCAGGTAGGGGCGCAACTGGTGCACCAGGCGAACCTGGGCAAATGCCCCCCTGGTCACAGCTGACAAGTGGTGTTCAAAAGTCAGCTGTGGGTCCAGGAGGCCTCCCAAGTTGCGGACCCTGTCTGAGGGGCGTATCATTTGACCCCCCAGCCTTCAAGCAATTTAGCTCTCATCAGCTAGCCATACCCTTACTGGGAATCGAACCTGGGGTGTATTACATATTAGGCAGTTATGTTAGCCACTAAGCCACAGGTTCTCCTCCTTTATCAGCTAAGCCAGGGAAATAGGTATGTATTGTGTCACAACCCCTGGTATGCCCAAATATATATATGCTGGTCTTATTGTATTCGGGTCTTTTCCCATGTAAGATTGAGATTGTCTTGGCAACGTTTCGGCGAGGTCTCACTCACCATCCTCAGGCTGGGTTTTGAAGATGGCGAGTGAGACCTCGCTGAAACATTGCCAAGACAATCTGTTGTATTTGGGAAAAGACCCGAATACAACAAGACCAGCATACCTACACCTGTGAAAATCTACGAATATATATATATTGATTTACAACAGTTCATTTAGTGACCGTTCAAACTTAGAATGGCACTGAAAAAAGTGACTTATGGCTGTTTTTCACAGTTAAGACCTTTCTGGCATCCCCACGATTATGTTATCAAAATTCAGATGCTTGGAAGCAGGTTCATACTTATGACGGTTGCAGTGTCCCGAGGTCACATGATCCCCTTTTGCGACCTTCTGACAAGCCAAGTCAATGGGAAAGCCAGATTCATTTAACAACCAGGTTACTAATGTACCAACTGCAGTTGATTCACTTAACAGCTGTGGCAAGAAAAGTCGTAAACTTTTTGTAAGGGGCACAATTCACTTAACAAATGTCTTATTTATGTTGGGCTCAATTGTGGTAGTCACTGTCTCCTTATTTATTTACTTACTCAATCCAAATAAAAGGGGGATCCTAACTCACTCCCACTTCATGCAATGAGCCATTGTGGCAGTGTGTAGTTGCTTACACACAGATGGAATTGCGATGATTAAAAGTAAGTGGCATATTTATTTCTTGCCCAAGCACAACCCCAGTGAAATCATTAGCTTGATTCATGGGGCGGTCACACTAATTCATTTGTCATCTCAGGGGTCATAGTGTGGCATGGCTTAGGAGCCTACCCTCCCCTGTCATTTTGCAGCTGCAAAGCATTTCCCCAAACTGACCTTAAAAAAAACCTCTTAGGGGTTGGGGAGAACCCTGGGAAGACGCTGCAGCCCTTTCTTTCTTCCCTGAGCTGTGATGAAAAGGCAGCTTGTGAAGGGAGATTTTGACAGAGAAAAGAATGAGGAAGGAAAAACGCTCACCAGCTTCTCTTTACATGCTGGGATCTACCTACAACTTGCCCCAGGCTGCTTGGGATTTTGAGAAAGGAACTCCCTTGAAACATGAACTGAGCTTCAGAAACTAGATGAGACAGGATATTTCGCAGGGAGTTAGATTAATTATTGAAGGAACCTAATAAAATAATTTGGATTGGACCACAGGGAGGAGAGGGGATATTAATACACTTCTCTATTGCCCCCCCCCAAAATTGGGAGTAGGAGTTCTACCCAAAAAAACAGCATGGAGGGGAGGAATTACAGCCCCTACCTCATGCAAATTGATTGCATAAGAGCCAGTTCTTGTATCAATTTTTCTGACTCAAACATCCTTATGACAATCAGAATTTAGCTATAAAGGGATAGAAGTCTCTGTTCTTTGGTACACAATGGAAAAGAAAGAAAGTAGTAGAGGGGAGAAGAGAGGGGGGGAAGCCACGGGAGGCCAGGGGAGGATAGAGGAAGCCAGGGGAGGCCAGGGGAGGCCAGGGGAGAGGAGAAGGGAGAGGAGGGAGAGGAGAGGAGAAGAGAGGGCAGGGGAGAAGGGAGGGGAGGGGAGAGGAGAGCCCCAAATAAAACCACCACTTGAGACTCATCTCCAATTTGGGAGGGTGGGGACTGGAAAGGCTTTATTCAATTTAAGCATGAGTTGAATGGGGTGGGGACAAAGGAGGAGGCTTAGCCATGATGGCAGAACTCTGCAGTCAAACCCTCTCCATTCTTCCTGCAGGTCTGTGGTCGCAATTGGTTATTCTTCCTGCCAGTTGGTGACTTGCTAAAGAGGGGGGAATAGCAAAGATGCAAGATGCATCCAATCATTTCGACCCTCATATCCTGCAAACTGATAATCTGGACTGCACCATTGGGCAATAAGTTCGAGCAATGGCAATTGAGGTAGACTATAGACTGGCAAGTGAAGTAGTTAATTTCATGTCACTATATTTGTCTGCTGAGTGAAAGATGGATGGAGAGCACATCAGCTCAGCAATGGGGGTAAACCCTTAGAAGCTCTGCTGACAAACATTTACTCAGTAAAAAAATTTACTTAGTAAAGGAACTTCCTTTACTTCAAATGAATGCATTGCTAGGAATTCCACTCATGCATTCCAGCTCATAGCAAATCCTGAAAGGAACCAATAACTGTAATTCTCCACTTATGGAATGAAGATGCAATTTAAACGCACGAAACAGGTACAGCATTGTTACATGATTTATATATTGCCAACCCAACTGTTAGATTATATTCCTAACATTCTCTCCTTTGAGTAGGACAATATATAAATCTTACAATCTTAATCCGTATTCCTCGCAACAACGTTTATGCTTTAATATTACCTTGGGCTTTGGTAAAATGATCTGCGATGTTATGTTCAGACATACAATACTCTAGTGTAATCAGTTTACTATTAACCTTTGTCTTACGTTTAAATATCTCAAGTCAGTGTGTTTTGACCTAGTTTTTACAGCAAGATTGGATGCCATCTGAATTGCTGCTTGATTGTCTTCATAAACAACAATAGGCTCTCGTATGTCAATCCCCATATCAAGTAGGAGTTGTTTGTAGCAAACCAAATCCGTACATAATAATGACAGACATGAGAATTCAGCCTCCACAGTTGGTAGACTTAAATGTTTTTGTCTAATAGACTGCCATTCAATTAGTGCTTTTCCCAGGAATACAACAAACCCTGATGTTGATTTCCGTAACAGACACATCTGTAGCAAAACTTGCATCAGCATATGCAGTTAAACTCAGATCATCCTTAGGTTCTAAATACAATGCATAATGCATTGTTTGCTTAAGATATCTTAATATCCTCTTAGCAGCTTGCCAGTGCCTTTCAGTATGTTCAGCATTAAACCTGGCTAATTGATTTACACTATATGCTATGTCAGGCCTTGACTCAGATACGATAAGCTACCAATTAGGGATTGATAAATACCTTTATCAAACACAGAGCTTTTTACATCATCATGGCTAAATTCCTGACCCATTGGAGTTTTAGCTGGTTTACACAGTTCCATCCTAAACGTTCCGAGTAGCTGGTTAATCTTCTCAGTTTGTGAGAATTTGTATCCTCCTCTAGTTTTATCTATTTGTAAACCAAGATATTGCCTAATCTCACCGAGATGTTTTATACTGAAACATATTATAGTGTTATAATCCTCATAGTTTCTTGCTCAGTTTTAGTGATTAATGCTATGTCATCAGTGAACAATAACAACAATGAAATCACACCATTACTTTCTTTCTTAAACAAACATGGATCAGCCATGCCAGCTTTAAAACCTATCTTAGTTAACTCTTTAACTATACATTGATTCCATTCATATCCTAATTGCTTCAAGCCATACAGACTCTTTTTCAACCTCCAGCAATTAGTTTTACTATCAGTTTTGAATCCCACAGGCTTCTGTAAATATGTAGTATGTTGCAACGGTGCATGAAGATATGCTGTCTCTACATCTAAATGATTAACTATATATTCATTCTTAGCTGCCCACACTAATGCTGCACATAACATTGTAGCCTTTAAACTAGGCGCAAAGACCTCATCATAGTCATTGGCTGACTGCGCAAACCCTTGTGCAATTAACCTGGCTTTATGTGTTACAGTCCCATTTATACTATTTTTAAGTTTGAAAATCCATTTACAACCAATGGCATGTTTACCTGGTGGTAACTTTACATTTTCATACACGTCTAACTTTTGCAATGATTTCAATTCCTTTTTCATTGCATCTTTCCAAGCTTTCTGTTCCTCAGTTGGATATAGAGTTAATTCTTGGTAATTAGCAGGAACCTTATTTGCCTAACCCTAACCCTTATTTTCTTTAATTACTGGTTTTACTACCTCATCATTAGGGAGTACTTGGGTGTTGATAATTACATTATCATTTGTTTCTAATTTATTCCACCCCAAGTGTTCTATAAACTTAGCACTAGCGCTACAGTAAACCTTAGCTGAGCCTTTCTCCCAAAACCTAAATGATCTTTGGTTAGCCTCATATCCTACAAAAAATAACTGTGGAGCTCTATGTTGCCCTTTCAGTCTCACTTGTGATGGTATATGCACCCATGCTGGGGCTCCGAATGTATGTAGGTAACTCAGATCTGGTTTTCTGCCATGCCACCTAGTGAATGGCAATTCACCAGTTGTTTTATTCATCACATTATTTAAAACATGGTTACTACACATCATAGCTTCACCCCACAGTGTTTCTGGCAAACCTGAATCAGGTATCATAGTTCGAGCCATGGCCTGTAATGTTTGCTCCCTTTGTTCTACAAACGAGTTATGTTGTGGCCTATAAGGAGCAGAATGTTTGTGCTCAATTCCCACTGTTTTTAACATTGTTTGGAATTTATAATTGGTAAACTCCATCCCATTATCAGTAACTACAGTAATAACTTTGGCTTTCATCTTTCTTTCCGCAAACCTCAGCCAATTAAAGAAATTCTGAAACGTTTCTGTTTTGTTTTTCATTAAGTAACAGAAACCATGTTGTGAATAATGATCCATGATACTCAAAACATAACAGGCACCTCCCAAACTAGGTTTCTTAGGTCCTATTATATCAGCAAAAACAACCTCCACAGGTTCCTTTGTTTTAAAACCATTCAGTCTGTTTGCTGGAGTAACTTTGCTTTTCTCCTGATTGCAAACATTGCAGTTTAAATATTTTCTGCATGGTTTTAATTTTACTCCTTCTGCCAACTTAACAGTTTGTTGCAGCATCTTGAAATTAATGTGCCCCATACGTCTATGTAGTAAATGTATGCATTCGTCATGGGGTTTAACATTATGATAAGCTGTGTTAGCCATCTGGCCATCTGGTGTAACATACAAACTGTTTTGTAAAGTAGCAGTAACCCTGTTATCCTCCTTTTCAATAATACAGATATCTCCCCTAAAGGTTACCACATAGCCAATGTTAACCAAAGCACTAAACTGATAGTAAGTTGAATTTCAGGTTAGGTACATATAACATTGGTAACTGCTCATTTAGGAATGAACAATATGCATTACCTTCACCAGATGCCCTCACCTTCCATCCATTTGCCAAAAAATACATGTTCTTTGCTCGTGGTCATTTTTACAAACCTTTTTCTATCTCTAGTAATGCACTGTGATGCTCCACTACCAACAACCCACAAATCATGGTTTACTAGTGCATTGCTAGACATAGCTAGCAGTTGCAAACTTTGAGTACTGGACTGTTTGTATGTTTATGGACTATGTTATTTGGATTATCCCTTAACTAAAAGACATTGATGACTGACTGTCTTATCCATGTGTGACTTGGACTGTTTGATGGACTCTGATACCTCTATTTTCACGAAAGTAAAAGCCTATTTAAACTGCAGTGTCTCTGTATGCTGGTTTGTGTGTTCTCCAACACAACTCTCACAACGCTTCTCTGAATGTACTCACTCTCCCAACGGGGAGCTTACCTAACAGTAACCTTTGCAATGGAAAAGATTGGGTGGTGGGAAGAGATGCTTGTATTTGTGGAAGAATGCTATTATCATTAATGTGACATAAAGTAGCCATCAAGAAACCCGAGTCAAATGACAATGAATTTGTTTCTACACTGAAATATAATATCTATCTTTAAATGTTTTTCTTCTGGTAAAACTCGCAACAATCTTATTAAAATTCATAGTTTTCATTCCCCATGCTGACATGTACAGTACAAAGGAAAACACCTTTTTGAAGACTGTAAAGATGTGCCCACCTCCTCTATTTTTTTCATGGTTCTCCTACGCAGGGTGGCTCTCTTTTGCTTGAAATAATGTGTTTTCAGCAGGTGACATCAGCTGGGCACCCACTCTTACTTCCTTCAAACCATAAAGCTCCTTGAACACATCTTCAACAAGATGCACAAGGGGAAGAATAAAACCTGGCACTGAAATTCAAGCCACTGAAATTGGTAGAACCAAATTTATCTGGCCAATATGTCCTGGCTAACTTGCTTCCCAATTCACTCTGGACTTCTCAGTTGTAATACTTGATAATGCGGAGCCAGTCAAATTCTACTAGCTGAGCCATATCAATCTTAGCAGTGCTAGTTTAAAAGAGAAAGAGGGACTTTCCTCTGATGATTACTGTGAAAGTGATTCTCCACTCTTCTGTTTTCTTTACTTATTTATAACTTTGATTTCTACAGCTACCCACTCATACACAAATCTGGATGTGACTCCATTCAGTAAACCTCAGTGTTATGATAGATGTGAAAAGAGTTTATTGTAGTTGTTATAGGCTACACCTTAAATTGGAGAATGCATGCCTGTTTTGATTGACCAGCAGCAGAAAGCCCAATGATATCAGCTAAAATAGGGTCTTGCACTCCCCACCCCCAGTTTGTCATCAACAGAGCTGTGACCTTCAGGCTGGGACTCTAAACATCTCCTCTACTATTTCACTTCCTCAAATTTCTCTGAAAATCACAGGGCACCCTGGTATCCAGGAACATGGAGAAGTTGCATAGATTCAATCAAAGCTATTATCTCCCTCTAACCTGTGCATCAGAGCCTCAGGAACAGTGCCAAGTTGGACATTCAATAGCATGGCCACGTAAGGATCAGGTTTTGATGAAGTAGTTGGAAGATTCACTCATTGAAAAATTAGGATGGTATTATACCATCATGTTGTGGTCCACCAGCGGCCTGCAGAGCTGGCAGCAGAGTCAGACAATGAGGAGGTTGTGGAGCCAATTCTGGGCCAGTTCTGGAGTCTGGGGAAGGCTCGGATGAGGGCTCTGCATCAGAGGCAGAGAGGGGGCCAGATCCATCTGGGAGTTATATGCTGCCTCCAGAGCCTCCAGAGTCAGACATCAGCGAGGCAGAGGAACAGGGGGAGCCTGTTCCCAGTGTGCACATGCGAGAGCTGCCAGAAGGCAAGAACAGTTAAGACAAAAGGGACGATTTGGGAGTAAGGCTTGGAAGAGATTGGCCCCTTTCATAGGACATAAAGGAAGAGCAAAGGCACATAAGCCTTTGCAGGAAGCAATTTTGTTTGTTCTGGTTGGTTTAATTTCTGAAACTCCATTTTGACTCTTTGCTCCACGTGGCCTTGCAAGCTAAATGCCAATTAGGTCTTTGGCAATGTTTCAAGGGAGATAAAGGTGGATGCTTATCAGCCTTATCCCGAAAGATTTTGGCAAACTTCTGTCCGACTCTTTACAAGCTATTTGTGACGTGACTGTGAATGAACATAATTCACAGCCATTGAAAGAGGGTTTTTGGAACTAAGCATGTGCTTTTTACTGTATCAGGAAGCTTAGGTCAGAACACATCAATCATCTGAGGCCCAATTCAAGTAAGACCAAGTGTGTACTTTTCACCTTTGAAACCAAGACACAGGGGTGAAGGTTGAAGGTTAAGTGGCAAAGGAACCAAATAGAGCATTACCCTACATGGAAATATCAAATGTGACACTAGATAGAACACTTTCATTTAAACAAAACTGCCTGGATACTAAGGCTAAAGTCAGTGCAAAGAATAACATTATCAGGAATTTGAGAAATTATACATGGGAGGAGGCAGCCATCCATGCTGTGGACATCAGTTTTGGCCCTGATCATTTCTGCAGCAGAGTAAGTCACTCCAGCATGGATCCACACTTGTTTGCATCCGCACATGCAAAACAAGTTGACATGGCTGTCAATGAAGCAGTACACCATAGTGACAGGATGCTTTAAGCCCACATCAGTTGAGAAAATGTGCCCTCTTGCTGGTATTGTTCCACCTAGGACTAGGAGAGAAGTAGCAGCAGATGTTGAGAAAATGATCCCTGGGAGCTTCTGAATGGATATATACCCCAAACTTGACAATTAAGATCTAGGAAGAGTTTTACAGCAAAAACAAATATCCTTGAAGGCCCACAGGAGCAAAACCAAATTAGAAGATGGAGGAGAAGAAAGCATAATCCTAGAAGAGAACATGGTTGAGGGATTTGATCTCCCCTATGTCACTTGGTTCAGGGAGGGAGGCCTAACTGTAGGACTAATATACTTAAGTGGAGGATTGCTGGTGAATAACAGCACACTGCATGAATGTGGACAGGTGCAGAGTCTGGGCCGTTTATTGGTCTATCAAGGTTACTACCAGTGGAATGTACCAAAAGTGATTTGTTTCAGAACCATGATAAAGCTAAAAAGGCAGCCTCATTTTGGCAGTTTAATGTTTGATCTGGACACGAAATAAACAAAAAGTGCCAAGTTCCCTCTCAAACTGCACAAGGTGCGTCTGAGCATCCCCACATCATATAATTACAATTCAGGCATTTGGCAACTGGCTCGCAATTAAGACGGGTGCAGCGTCCTGCAGGTAGACAATCACCAATTGCAACCTTCACTGCTTGTTTCTGACAAGCCAACACAAGGAGGATGACACAAATGGAGGTCATTACTTAATGACCACAACTGGAGCTGCCAAAATTGCCATCGTAAGTTGGTACAGTGATGTGTTGTCACAATTTATGTCCACATCATTTAAGTGATACAATGGCCAGTCCCAACCATTATTAAGTATGGATTATCTGTATTTTGTCCTCCCTATCCATGTTGGATATCTGTCCCTGATTAATCCTGTATTAATCATAATCATATGCAATATGCTTCTATGGGCCAGCTATCATTGGCTAGACCTCATATTGTTGCAGGAAAATATTCAAATACTACTTTCTTGCAGGCAAATTAGGGGCAATTAAGACAGCTAAAAAAAATTCTCCAGTCCAGATGACAGGTGGGATTTAGTTGAAATGCCCTTAGGTCTAGCTCCTTTTTTCTCTTTTAAGGATGGATGGATGGATGGGGAAGGAAGAAAGGAACGAAGGAGGGAGGGAGGGAAGGAAGGAAGGAAGAAAGAAAGAAAGAAAGAAAGAAAGAAAGAAAGGAGTGTGTGGAGGACAGTATGGTATTATTTGGAATATGAAAAAGTCATGAGTGAAGTGAAGATTATAGACAGTGCCTGTGTATACTACAGAAACATTGCTAGCATTTATTTCCAACACTCCTTAAACCTGTGATGGTGAACATGTGGCACGCATGCCACAGGTGGCACATGGAGCCATATTTGCTGGTATGCCAGCCTTCAGCTCCGGTACACATGCCAGCTGATTTTCACCTTTCCAGAGGGCCAGGGGAGACTGTTTTCACCCTCTCCAGGCTTCAGGACAGCCTCCGGAGGCTGGGGAGGGTGAAAAAGAGGCCCAATGGGCCAATGGAAGATCTGTTGGGCCTGTTTTTCACACTCCCCACTTCTGGAAGTTCTCCTGAAGCCTGGGGAGGGTGAAAATGGCCTCCCCCTGCCCCCTGGAGGACCTGTGGAAGCCAGAAATGGATTGTTTTGGAACTTCTGCTTGGCCCATTAGGGCCATTTTTTGCCCTCCCCAGCCTCTGGAAGCTTTCCTGAAGCCTGGGGAGGGCAAAAAACGCCCCCAACAGGCTAAGCGGAAGTTCAGAAATGATCTGTTTCTGGCTTCCAGAGGGCCTCCGAGGAGCCTGGGGAGGCCATTTTCGCACTCCCCAGGCTTCAGGAAAACCTCTGGAGTCTGGGGAGGGGTCGTGTGTGCATGCAAGGGGGGCGTCACAGGCACATGCACAGGTGGGCAGGGAGAATTGAATTGGTGTGGGCGATAGCACACGCACGCAATTTTGGCACACCTAAGAAAAAGATTCGCCATCACTGCCATAGTATTTAAGACAAACCATCTGGTCGTCCTTTTACCTGGTTTATATTTGTCCTTCTTTTCTCTCTCATAGCAGGTGGGTGCAAGTTCTGGCCTCCAGGGCTTTTATCTATATGATGAAAATGTTAAATACAGGTGTTTTTTGCAGCATACCATTTTCCTTTTTAACTTTTGAAATTAACATCTATTAAAAAATTAAACCCCAGTGCAGCTTGGAGCCTGGAATGTACCAAGAGAGATATCTGTGGGCTTATTTATGCCTCTAGACACCACTTTGCCTGTCTCCTCGTTGAATTCCTCTTACTTAGTGCCTGCAACTCTTCTGAATTTCTTTCTTTAACTATTTTTTTGATGCTACCTTTGTGTGATTCTTATTTCTGTTGCCAAAGAGTGTGGGTGATTGTCTTATTTGCATTTCAACTACTTAACTGCTGGTTGGCAAGAAAGGGACATTTGATGGAAACAGTAGAACTGATTGGAATCCTTCATCTTTTGGGGCTCCAACATCCATGTCTTTTTTTAGCTTGGCTCTAATAACATTTTAGTTGGATTAACAAAATCATTTAATTAAAACTAAGAATAAACACATGGACAAAGGGGGTTATATTCCTAAAACACACAGCAGAGAAGCATGTTAAAATGTTTCCTTCTCCCATGAAAAGCATCAGTTTTCAACTTGAAACTGTGTATATTTTGAGTTGAAAAGATCTTGAAAAGTTCTCACCAGCCACCTTGAGTCTCAGTGATTTCCAAAAAATGTTTTCCCTCCTTAGTCATTTAATATTTTTTTTGTTTCTAATGAAAAGTTAGAAAGTGAAAAAAGTAGATGAATTTATCAGCATTACAGCCCCAGCTTTTCAGGATGAACAGGATGTCAAGGAAGATAAAAAATTAATACCTTACCTCCAATAAGTATATTAAAATTGTGTAAAACATGCTATTTATCAATACCAACACACACATACGTTTTACTACCTCCATTGCTGATCCCAAACTTTTTACAGGAATAATTTTCCTCCCCTTCCTCGCCCCCATTGGTACTGTCCTTATCAGAGGTGAGTTCCTACCTGTTTGGCCCAGTAGGTAGTAATTCGGCCTGCCACACCCCCGAACTGGTTCTCACTAGGGCGCCATAGGCTCTGCTATCTTGTTTTTTGCTTCTGCACATGCACAGAAGCAATTTTTTAGTACTACGCATGCGCACATTAAGTGCATTAAGCAAGCGCGCAAAGTTGTCCCTAACCAAACCAGTAGTAGCAGCAGCTGGAACCTACCCCTGGTCCTTATATACTGTAGGTCATATTAAAGAAAAAAATGGTACCTTCCTGTGTTCTACCCCAAGTGCTTTGCATTATCGTTCAGTTTTTTTATGCTAACATTTTAACCTATCCTCCTGCATTATGCCTAGCATTGATTGCCTTGTTCATTTTAATGGCTGTAATTATCTGTGCCACAGTCTTAATAATTATAGAGTTCTGTGCTGCTTAGCCAAGCCTGGGAGACATAAGATCTAAAGAGATCTCAGTGTTTCCTGCATGGACCAGTCATACCTGGAATCTTCCAATGGAAAGATTCTACATCTCAACAGCTTGTGAGGGTAGCTCACAACTCTTTTGACCTTACCATTCCTAACCACCTTTCATCATTCCCTGTCATTAGCATCTGTTCCGAGCTGAAATATTCCATCATGAGTTAATCCTTGTCAGCTTATCTTCGCTATGAAATAATAAACTTTTTTTGGGAATTGTGAGAAATTCTGCAATGGTATGGAGTTAAGCTGCCAGTTAAATGGGTGTCAAGTACATTCTCATGAGAACGGGACACCCTCTCTTTGTTTCCTTACCCTCCCACCAAACATCACTATATTCATCAAATACTGCCTTTAACATGGGCGGAGCTGGGGAGGAGATGAGTTTTGACACATGTCAAGTTTCACCATCTGTCAAAAGTTACTCCAGGTTTTGACAAGCAGATAAGGGTGGGGGGGACTACACAGTAACACAGAAGAGAGCTATCCTATTGCTCTGGGCAACTCTCCACCCACACATTCTGTTCATCCCTGTTCATTGGGCTACTTTTCAGACAAGCACTAAACTCATGTTCAAAAATAGTTGGACAAGCAACAAGTGCTATGAAGGCTTGTAGGATTTAGTAAGAGAGAGCTTTCCCACTGAATCTTCTCAAGCATCTACTACCTGCTGAGCTGAACTTTTGGTGGTGGTATACAATGGAAATCCTGCTGCCCCATGCTATTTCCTTGGTTGTTTGTCAACTGTAAATTGGCCTTTTCAGAAATATAAGTACTGAAAGGGTGGTATGGCTTATGTTCAAAAGCAAACAACAAAAAGGTGACAGCACAGAGGAGATGGATGCGGTGGTGAGACCCCTCCTGAAGAAATCGTCTTTGGACCCAGCCATTTTGAGCAACTATCGTCCAGTCTCCAACCTTCCCTTTGTAGGGAAGGTTGTTGAGAAAGTGGTGGCCTCGCAACTCCGACGGTCCTTGGATGAAGCCGATTATCTAGACTCTTTTCAGTCGGGTTTCAGGCCTGGTTACAGCACGGAAACTGCTTTGGTCGCGCTGATCGATGATCTCTGGCGGGCCAGGGATAGGGGTCACCCCTCTATCCTTGTGCTTCTTGACCTCTCAGCGGCCTTCGATACCATCGACCATGGTATCCTTCTGCGACGGTTGCGAGAGGTGGGGGTGGGAGGCACCGTTTTGCGGTGGTTCTCCTCCTACCTCTCGGACAGGTCGCAGTCGGTGTTGGTCGGAGGGCAGAGATCGACCCCAAGGCCCCTCAAGTATGGGGTGCCGCAGGGTTCGGTCCTGTCCCCCCTCCTATTTAACATCTACATGAAGCCGCTGGGTGAGATCATACGCCGGCATGGGATTAAGTATCACCAATATGCAGACGATATGCAGCTGTATCTGTCTGCCCGTGCCAACTCAGCGAAGCAGTAGAAGTGATGTGCCAGTGCCTGGAGGCTGTTAGAGTCTGGATGGGAGCAAACAAGTTGGCACTCAATCCAGGCAAGACCGAGTGGCTTCTGATGTTCCCTCCCAAAGATTGTCCAACTGTTCCATCTCTCAGGCTGGGGGGCGACATTATACGCCCCTCAGAGAGGGTTTGCAATTTGGGAGTCCTCCTGGACCCACAGCTGACTCTAGAACACCGTCTGTCAGCTGTGACCAGGGGGACCTTTGCCCAGGTTCGCCTGGTGCACCAATTGCGACCCTACCTGGATCGGGAGGCCCTTCAGACAGTCACTCACGCCCTTGTGACCTCAAGACTGGATTATTGTAATGCGCTCTACATGGGGCTGCCCTTGAAGAGTGTTCGAAGACTCCAATTATTCCAGAATGCAGCCACGCGAGCGATTGTGGGTGCACCAAGGTACACCCACGTTGCACCTATCCTCCGCGAGCTGCACTGGCTACCTATCAGTCTCCGAATCCGCTTCAAGGTGCTGGTCGCTACCTATAAAGCCCTACATGGCATCAGACCTGGGTACCTGAGAGACTGCCTCCTGCCGATTACCTCTCTCAGACCAATTAGATCGCACAGGTTGGGTCTCCTCCGGATTCCATCTGCCAGCCAATGTCAGCTGGCGACTCCCCGGGGGAGGGTCTTCTCTGTTGCAGCTCCGGCCCTCTGGAACGAGCTCCCTGTTGAGATCCGGATCCTTACTACCCTCCCGGCCTTCCGCAAAGCCACCAAGTCCTGGCTGTTCCAGCAGGCTGGGGGGAGCTGAGAAGCATCTACCTCCACAGAAATTGTGAATGTTGGTTTTGTTTTTAAAATGTTGTCTTTGTCTCATTCCCCCCTTTCCCTTGTCTTTTGTGAGCCGCCCGGAGTCCTCCGGGAGTGGGCAGCATACAAGACAAATAAATAAATAAATAAATAAATAAATAAATAAATAAATAAATAAATAAATAAATAAATAAATAAATAAATAAATAAATAAATAAATAAATAAATAAATAAATAAATATGATGGAAATCTAACTTCTCCTGCTTTATGCAGTCCCCATCTAGTGCCTGTCACCTATTAGTGGGACGGATGCTTCTTTCAAGACCAGATTTCTGGACTAGGGATCAGCCCAGAAACTGGAGTCATATAGAGAGGCTGAAAGAGGAGAGGAGAAGAATTGTCAATAAATCTGGGTTGATCCCACCTCTGTAGCAGACTATAAATCTCTTATGTGATCTAGGCAAAGAAAATGTCCTGGGGTATGACAGAAAATATTAAAATAATATGAGGTATTAAAATAATATTAATATTGGATATAACATCACTTTAACACTAAGAGTAGGATGATTAAAGTGAGTGTGGGCTGGAGATCAAATGCAAGCAATGTCTTGAGTATATGGCAGACAACCAAGCTTGTTGGGGCATGTCTGTGTCATGGTTAGAGGCAAATAAGGAAAGCCCCTAGTATTCCACAGTACAAATTTAATTTAACCACCCAGATAAACTATATTGCTGCTGAAATAATATTTTAAACTACATTACAGAATGGCAGCCTATCAAAGCCTACTTTGGCCAAGCTTCTGAGTTACCCTATTTTATTTTATTTTTTAAAGATAAGAGGTCCCATAGGGTGGAATTAAAAGGAGGGAATAATATGAACAGAGAGCCTTCTGAAAAATCTGGTTTTGCAACTGGCAAGATTCTATTGAAACTTTTTGGAAAACGTTGTAGATGTGCCCTTAATTTTTTTATACAGAACATACCTACTACCCCACAAAGAGATGAATTCAAAATGGAAATCTAATATTTTTCATCCTTGCGTTCATGACATGTACCGACATTAGGGGGGTGGACAGGACCCTCATCATAACCAACCACATCCCATCATGAGCCACGATACTGAATCTGCTTTTTTCCTCCCTATAAGAGAATTTATTATCTCTCTTGTATGAAATGGGCTGGGAAAGAGAATGGTGACATCCCTCCCCCCCATCCTTTCAACCTGTGCTAATACAAAGTGAGTCACAAAATGGCTAAAATTCTAATCTAAAACAATACATGCAATCCTGTGATAATAATCTCTCCACAGATCTTGACAGCTGGCCTGTCTGATCCTTGCAGTCTGTTTACAAAGTAGAATTAGTGGCACTTAGAAAGCTGCTTACAGCGTGAGCACAGATCCAGCTAACCTGTCTCGGGCAGCTGGGCTCTCCAATGCAACCATTAGCTGTTAAATCACCACCACTGCTGTTTTAATTCAAGAAAATCTCTCATATCATCAATCAGTTTAACCGGGATTTCTTTTATCCTCTTTTTTTTCCTTTTACCCTGCAAAGACTGCAGGAGCATCGTGGGGAGTTACATTTCATCAACATACATGTAAACACAGAAAGAGTCTGTGACTGGTTTTCTATCATCATGGGGATGATAGAAAACCAGTCCTTCCCCTCTGTTGCCAATTGTACTTATCAAACTACGACTCAAATTATTCCACCATAGATTGCTGTGATAGTTGTAGTCCGATCGCTTGTGTAAACCCTTGTTGAGGGGCTCCTTCTCTTGCAGGTAATCTGAAGCAAACAAGAAATAAGGTTGGGGATAGGGACACTCATTCTGTTTTTCTGTCACCAGCTTCCTCACAAGAACTTTATGATCTTTAGAACTGGCTCTGGACTATTCAATAACACAATGTTGGTTGGGAGAGCTAATTCTCCTTCTCCTTTGTTCTTTGCTATTCATCTGAGCCTGGAGTAAACTGGTCGTTCCTTTGCAGGTGAGATGCACCTTTCTCAGCAAATGACAGCCAACGACTTAAAAGCCAGCCAATCAACATCTAAAAAACCACATACAATAGGCACTATAAATACCACACACAGAACAGCACACACTCTGCTAGAAAGACGTTCCCTGAAGATGGGCTCCAGCACGAGTCTGAAAGCTCAGAAGAGAAAATCTCTGGTCCCGGTGACTGATCCAGATTGGATCCTGTAACATTATCCTGGGACATATATAGTCACCTTCATTCATGTTGTACTTTTTCCTACTGGAGCGAATTCATGGCAGATTTTGCCTCCTGGACAGTTGTTTCTCACGTTCACCTTTTCCCAATATGC